>NW_024037051.1:290178-322675 GCF_015706575.1 Patiria miniata
CCGAAACAGCTAAAAATGGCAGTGGCAAATGTTAGAAGGTGACGTCACATGCGAACGGTCTCCCCCCCCCCCCTTAAAAATTAGTCGTGAGAAAGGGGGCATTTCAACACTTTGAGGTTATATAGTGTGCATGATTGTAGGATTTTATCAGCATTGAAAATATGTACGAGCCCCCACCCCTACTGATTTACGGTGGCCTAACTGTCCGGAGAACGGAGGAAAAAAACGGTCAGATCTACATTTCAGCACGCCTCCCTGCAAAAATTCTGGATCCACCCCTGCTAGCCCCCCCCCCCCCTAAAATATAGGCTCTAGAACCGCGCCCGGTCGGTACAAGGTTAGTTAATTTTACAACGAAAGATCTTCCGTTCTCGAGGAGGGGGGGGGGGCAAGCGTACGTTTTTCTCATTCAAAATAGCAGACTGATCACAGAACATTAAACTAACACTGAAATAGAATGGGCAATGTTTAAAATCGCCCTCTAATAGCGAAAAAGAAGTCTTGTAAACGAATCTGAATGAACATAAACGAAAGGTGGTGCTCGATCACTTAATTGAATGAACTGAAATGGAATCAAAGGATCTGGTATAGCGAAAATGAAACGCGTGTTCAGAGGATTCTCAAATTCAGACGAAAATGAATGACCGATTGTCAGAAGTGAATGAAAATTTTAGGGAATTGGCCGGGAAAACCTATATTACACTTTTTCAAAGAAACTCAGAACACTTGTTTGATTTTGCCCCCAAAACTTAGGTTTTTTTCTTTACATCTTTGAATGGCTTTCAGAGAAAGTGGGCGTTCTAAATGTTGTGTTTAGATTATCAGCTGTTTTCGGCAAGTCGAAACAGCTCTTGTTTTCGTTCAGATTTTTTTTTTTTTTTTTTTTTTTTTTTTTTCCTTTTTCAGAATTTTCTCCATAGGGTTTGTGTTGATGTACAAAATGTCTCTTTTGGTATTGGCTACTTGTTAACCGTTTTTTGACACAATTAATTATGTGGAAACCATTTCCTAGCAAATTGAAATCACTCGGCCCAAGTAATATCCGTTAGAAAAACATGGCAAGGACCAACAGAGTGTCAAAATCCAGGTCAGCATAGGCGTAGCCAGGGAGGGGGTATTTACCCCCCCCCCCAATATTTTGTAAAGGCTGCCCTTTTTTTTAAGAAGTGCCCTTTTTCTGAACAAGTACCCTTTTTCTGAACAAGTGCCCTTTTTAAAAAGAAGTGGTGCCCTTTTTTGTGCCATCGGCCGTTTTGGATGCCTTTTTCTTTTCTTTCTTTTTTTGGAATTTCACGCATGTATCGCCCTGAAAAGCACCATATATTGTCCGTTGGTGCGCATAATCGTCGGTTTGAACTGCGCCCCCATCGACAGATGATACCAGCCCCCCCCCCCCCCCCCTTTGATTTTACGGAGGCCAAGCGTCCGGAGAAAAAAACGTGTGAACATTTCACCACGGATGTGCGAGTTTTAAAACCCCCCCCCCCCCCCCCCAATAAAAATGACCGTGCTACGCCACTGGCAGTCATCTTTACAACGGAAATCTTTTCGTCTGGAGCTCGACTGAGGAACAAACATGTTGCAAGCACACTTAGTCTTGGTGCAAGACGTTCTTATTGGGAGAGTTCACGATAGACGGTACAGCCTTGTACCACGCAGCAGCATTCAGTTTCCCCCAGAAACCAATCGGTCATCAAATTCGAACCGCACGCAATGATGTTCTTGGGGGGATGTTCGAGAGTTCGAGCCGAGTACAGCCTGTACCGCGAAGCAGCGAATTGATGTTCCCTAAGGCCAATGCGCGCCGCAGCCATGCGCGTCGGCAAAATGAAAAGGGTTTGTTTCAACGAAAGAAGATGTCTCAAAACCTCCAAACTTACTGGTTTGACTGAATCTTGCTGCTGCACAATCTTACGTGTTTTTAGATGGGGTTACGATCGAGTATAAGCTTTATGGGCGGCTGGACTCCCATATATTTGCACTACGTTTAGCCGGGCACCATTTGCAGTCATCAGCCGACATTTGAAGAAAAAACAACGGTAAAAAAAAAGCCGCGTCGCCGCACCACTTTTTGGGCAAGCTCCATACCAGAAACCTGAGACTTTTTTTGGTCCAAAACACTCGATCATCGAACCGCACACAGGGGCGTTCTTAACAACAGGCGGGAGGGGGTCGAGAGTAGCATAATATGTTCACAGAAACCACTCGGTCGTCCGTCGTCGAACCGCACGCAATGACATTCTTAGCGGAGGGAGCGGAGGGGGCGGAGGGGCGGAGGGGGGAATCGAGAGTTCGCTATGGACGGTAGTACAGCCTTGGTACCAAGTCTATTCCACCGACAAGTGTGCAACTGCAAGATGTTCCTGCTGCAGCAAAAACCTAGTGTGCACTGAACTGTGTAGATATGAGGTTGAAGAGATGTGTGCAAATACAGCCAGCCACCCTGATGCTGACATAATGGCTCCCGCAGCCCACTTTTGGAATATGCCCCCTTTTTCTGAAAAAAAAAAAGTATGACACACTCCCAAATAGGGAAACAACTTCTTTTTGTAATTTGACAGGTAAACATTTTGTCCACCCAGTTCACTGTACTGAATGGAAACAAAACAAAAAACACCAAGAAATGTCCGTTACCGTCTCCATTTTCTGTTAATAACATTTGCCCCTGCTTTTATAAAATAAGCCCCACCCCCAAAGAGGCAAAATTCTTGATTGTTTGTTATCGTGATGTAGCACTTGGGTGAGGCCCGGATTACCCAATAGGCACAGTAGGTACTGTGTCTAGGGCCTACAAAAAAATTGGCGCCTACGAAAACTTGGGGGAGGGCCTATGAAAATACCGCAGTGTGCCATAAAACACTTAGGCCTACCCACACACACCAACACGCGCAGAGAAAACTTTTTAAAAAAGTTTTAGGGTCTCTCTAAAAAATTTCGATTTCACCAACTGACGCTGTACAGCATGTATGCATTGGCCCTACGTATAAAATGTACGTGTAAAGTCTGTCGTTCTGAAGCACGGTGCAAACCATGGGCGTCGATCGGTTGGAACGGGGGGGGGGGGACTGATGTCGTTCTCCAACGATTTTCGTCCCTGAATAAAAATATGTAGCCTACATTTGATTCTATAGCTCAGAACAGCTGATTTTATGACTCCAAACTCAAAAAAGATGTTTAAATGATGATCTTGTGCTAAATCTTTGGCAGTCGCCAGAAATTGCCTCAGATCGCACCACGGGGTGCCTAGAATCCAATTGATTTCAGGGGCCCTTAAGTGGGCCCCGGACCCCGCGCCGTTTAGGCTTCGCACTCGCACACTTAGTACTGATCAAGATACACATGTATGTACCACCCCCACTCTGAGAACCGAATGACGCCCTCGAGAATTGGTGCCAACAGGCTGTTAGAGCTAGGACCTTTACCAGTTTGGCCTGACTTGATTTGTACAGCCCCCCCCCCCCAACAAAAGTGTGTTCTGGATCCGTCCTTGTACCCCACTCCCAATAGGCCTAATCTATAGCCACAGATTTGTATTATGTGATTTTTTAGACAGGGACATTTTCCGGTTCTTATTACATGATTTTCCTAGTGTATCCAACTTCAGGCGTTGATTACTCATAACATCAGGCGCGGATCAAGAGGGGGGGGGGGGGGTCAAACACCCCACCCCCCCCCCAGTTCTGTCAAAAAAATTATCATACAAATTCCTAAAAAATAAATCGAAACACCCCTGTGACACCCCCCAAAAAATGATACTGGTATAATGTCCGCCTGTTAAAATACCGGAGCGGTACATCATTCTGTAATGTAGTGTTAATAACCGTCGAATTTGAACAGCGCCCCCTATTGAAATATGGTACCATTTTTAAAAGTGTATATCAATGTTGGAAGTAAATTTTGCTCTGGGTAACATATATTCCTTAAAATGTGAACGAAAATGTTTCACAATTTTCTACTCTTTCACACCGACGGAAGGTGCTTTTTTTCTGAGCAAATGTCTCTTTTTGGTGATGCCCCCAGTTTAAAAAACATTCCGCCGCCGCCGCCGATTTTCGTATTACATGTGCAGGTGTTAGTAAAAATTAAACAAAATTATATTAAGTACACAATAAGACCCCAATTTAGATCGTTCAGTTCATGGGTTTGCTTTGTTTCATCTCAAAGGCCTTTTCATGACCGTAGACTTGAGTAAAGGCGTATGGCAACCCAAACACGAAAAAAGACCATGCGAGTGGCAGGCTCGTTGGCTCCGTGCGCCGTCATCAGGGGCGTAATTCCCGGGGCGAGGGTGGGGTTGGGGTATATACTACCCCCCCCATACTTTTGGACCGGGGGATGGGCTATTGAATCATCCCCCACTTTTTTGTGATGAGAAAAAAAATAAGGATTTTGAGGTATTTTCCGAAGTCCCAGCAACTAAAATGTATTCAATAGCACTGGGAAGTGGAGAAACAAAGTACAAAAGCTTTTAAAAAGTAAGCGCGAGGATGCATAATTATTGATAAAGAGCGTCCCAGTATAATGTGGTGTCCAGGCCCCCCCCCCCCCCCCCCCTTTTCGAATGTCCACGGCCGGGCAATTCGGGCGTTTCATGTGCCATCAAGATTGCCACGGAGAGTTCATTTTTCCTAGTGCATTACGGGAGATGGTCGACAAATTCGCAGCGCGGGACATTTGAAATTGTTAGTTTTTTTTCCGGTGAAGCATGAATTTAGGTTTTATGAAATACGGACTCATTGGTAGTATTGCGCATGCTCATGCATAGATAATTAGGAGAGGGACCGGTCATGTGAGAGGGTTAAACCAATAAAAGGGAAAAAGAGTCCGATTTTCATACGAGTCCGATTTTCATATGACACCGGTCAGTAGTTTCGTCAGCGTATGATTCGAGTATAAATTTGCCTTTTTCTTTTCTTTGCATCAATTTGTTTTTAGTAATGCGGCAGAACGCTATACCCAAATTTAAAGCCAATTAGCTAAGGTTGTTTAATGAAACTCATTCAAATGGGCCTTGTTTTGTCGACCGTAATTTGAAAAACTGACTCTCCATGGCAAAATCTTGGTGGCGCACTGCATTGTGAATCGCCCGAATTTTATGATTTTGGTCATCCCCTAACCCCCCCCCCCCCACCCACCACTCGCCGGCACAGATTTACGCCACTGGACATCATTGCACTCGCGTGGTCACGATTCTCATGCCACCAGCTGACGTTAATGTGACATTGTAATAATGGCATCATTCCCTAGACTTATTGTAAGTACAAGAACAGATTAATTTTCCCAAGGATGACCTTTAGCTAAGGGATCTGAATTAGAATCAGACAAACAAAATTCCCTCGTAAATATTTGTAAACGGGTCAGCAGTTTGATATAAATATAACGAGGTAGGGGAAACTTGCTAGAATTTCTCTCAATCAGCGCGACATGTCAGTGCCACCCGAAAGATGCGCGACAATTGATGAGACAGAATAAGGACGAGTTTGGGTAAGGTTAATTGCTCGTAGTGACTCTGAATAGTCATCCGCTCGGTAGGCCTACATAAGAATGATTGTAGAAAAGAGTTACGTAACAGCATTCATGTGTATAGCGCGATGCTGATGCATCTTTCGTGCAGCTATGAAACACAAAGTAACTCCCCCACGGCAGAAATAAAGATTATGTTTTAAACGCAAAGAGAAAAGCACTTATCGAAACAGCCGAGTTGTTAAGCTGTCTGACAGCGGACCAGGGTAAGAGGTTCGAACCCGCTTGGTGTCATTTTTTTGGTTTTCAATGCCCGCGGTTCTGTCATTTAAGAGTATTAATTTCCCGTCGTCATTTACCAACAGCAAATAGCTCGGTCGGTCGGTAAGCTGACTCACAAGTTGGGACTGTCTGCGAAGTCCAGGTTGGCATCTGCGTATAGGTACGGGGTTCTTTTGCTGACTCGGCAGCAAGGCTTAGGGTGCCACCTCGTTTCCTCCCTTTATGGTGCCTGACTTTCGAGTTACATGGATGGACAGGGAAGGAGGGTGTGGTGTACCGAGTCCCGGAAGAGTTCTATATTGGAAGTTGGTAAGGGGCTCATTGAGTTAGGGTCATAAGTCCGACTCCTGAAGACTTGGCCATCGCCACATAACTTTTTGTTTTATTTTCTTTCTTTTCTATCGGAGGACAATTGCAAGAATGATTGATTTGTTATATTGAGAGCTTATACTGTAATCGTTAGAACTTAATTTTTAAAATTGCTCGAAAATACAAAATTCAATCCAGCTATAATGTTTTATATCATTGTCGCAAAACTGCATGTTCATGCTCAGTACCTTTGCGCATACCTTGTTCAGGCCTGTTCCCTGATCCCAGACTGCAAGGCGGGGGGGGGGGGGGTTCTTTAAATCCTATAGTGGAGTTTTGTTATATTTTTATATCTTTTATATGCACAGCTGTAGCTGTCAACGCCCGTATATGAAGCGACTTCGTGCGGCAGCTTGTGCCGACATGACAGAATGCACAATCTTTTGCCATGGGTTGCAGAACCTGATTTTAGCTTCGCGGAGTTTTGAGCAGTGGTGTTTATTATTTACATTCTCCACTTTGTTCTTATTCCCTCTTCCTTTCCCCTTCCTTCTCCATTCTTCGGAACACTGGTGCCTGGGGTATAGTGGCCCTGAAGGGACATCGCATATCGCATACGTGTGCGCACACATTCGCGATAAATTTCGCGACATCGCATACGTATGCGCACACGTTTGCGATATGCGATGTCCCTTCAGGGCCACCATACTGGGGCCTTCGAAACACTTAATCCGGGCCTGATTGTTACGCAGCTTCAGATTCCGTGTCGAGCTGTACATGCAGTGGACGAGTTGGCAAACGGTTGAATTGACAAACGGTCGAGTTGACTCGAAAGTGAAGTCGAGTTGGTCAACGGACGAGTTGGTTCAACGGTCGAGTTGGTACGACGGTCGAGTTGGTACGACGGTCGAGTTGGTACTTGTTCGAGTCGAGTTGGCAAACGGTCGAGTTGACTGTAATTCGGGCAGCAGCATTCATGTTCACTATAAACCATTGCTATGACGTCGAACCGTACGCAGGGGCGTTCTTAACAGGTGGAGAGGGGGGAGCCGATAGTTTGCGATCGACAGTATAGCATTGGTTCACAGAAACCACTCGGTCGGGTATATTTTAAGTCATTTTTATACTAGCTTGCGTTTTGGAAATATAATGATTTAAATGGTAAAAAGTGAAACATTCAGTCATTTTTATTGTCAAATTGTCAAATTATCAAATTTTTTATTCTAAGTTTTCGAAACCGAACAAAATTTTTGATAATATCATTTGAATCCTTACTAAACGAACAACAGTTTGTATTTGTATTTGTATCTCTCATTAAAAAAGAAGAAGTTATGTTCACCGCACGAGGTCACAGCCGTGTCCTGGCCCACATTATGATCGCGACATGATGCCTGGCGGCCCGCACGCACACGGGCAAAATACAGTTCCAATTCCGCTTCGCACAACACGGCAACACGAAACGTGCATATACGCGTACTCGCTGTTTCTGCATGCAAGAAATAATTATTTACCCATTTTTTTTGTTCGAGAAAAGGTATATTTATTGATAAGTACATCTTTTATTAACAGATGCAAAATGATTTTACTTTTGGATTTGAATGATTGCATCTGTTCGTAACACGGAGTGGCTGTGCTGATTTAAAAGCCGGGACGAACTCGTGCTAGATATGAAAGAGTAGTACACTAGTAAAAAAAAGTTGGTAAACGGTCGAGTTGGTTCGAGTCGAGATGGCAAACGGTCGAGTTGACTGTAATCCGACGAACCACACGCAAAGAAAGTTGGCGTGTGTGTTAAGGGCGCCCGCTTTGGTTAATTGCTGCACATGCAGTATACCGGTCAATATAAAGCTGCTGTATGCTTTGACCGAATCATTGAGACGGTTTGGATATAACTTGCAGTCACTTAGCCCCATAAATGTGGCCTATTTACTGGACTGCCTCCGTAAACATAGGCCACACATCCACATGTACAAAAACGTGTCGATTTTGCCAAATTTTGATTTTCACATTTAGGCTTACTTTGTAGGGTTTTTTTGCTTTAGAAGCATTCTCACCCTCTATATAGGCTAATCAGAAAGTGCTGCCTTTTTCAAATGTCCATTTTCGTGAAATTTCCAGATACATTTGCAAACGTTTGCGTATCAAAATTTCAACATGAAATTTCACAAAAATTAGACATCTGAAAAAGGCAGCACTTTCTGATTAGCCTATATAGAGGGTGAGAATGCTTCTAAAGCAAAAAAACCTACAAAGTAAGCCTAAATGTGAAAATCAAAATTTGGCAAATTCGACACGTTTTTGTACACGTGGATGTGTGGCCTATGTTTACGGAGGCAGTCCAGTAAATAGGCCACATTTATGGGGCTAGCAGTCACTAAGCTAAAAGGATGTCAGATACTGCTACATACAGACAAGGGCGGATCGGGGAGGGGCAAAGGGACTGTTGTCACGTGGAGAAGACCACTTCGTTGCAGTAACTGAATGTGGAAACATCGTTATCGCTATTCTCCTGTTCAGCTTCAAGTTTAAACTTCGAATTTCATCCGAGGTTATCTTCGAAATTCTAAAAGTAGTTTCGTTGTCTGGTTTAAGTTTGATCTCATCGAGTAACTGTCCAAGAATGCCTAAGTCCACCCGGTCATCAGCCCCAGCTTCTGCGTAGTGCGAGCAGGATGGATGTCGGCATTGCCAAGAGGCCGCGTGGGAGTCCCCGTACACGGGCCACGCAGTGGGGTGAGGGCACGTCGTGTTCGGATTGACGATGTGCCGACGCCGGTGGTCAGAAGTGCAGCCGGCGTTGGAACTACCGGAGCTGAGCATCGAACCTGCACCAGGACCGAGCCTGCTCCCATCGAGCCTGCCTCCCCCCCCCCCCCAAATTTTTTTTTTTTTTAGTGACTTCGCAATCATGGGCGTCGCCAGGATTTTTTCCAGGGGGAGGGGGGCAAAGCAAAGTTTTCCCCCAAATGCCTTAAGTTGTTCATTGTATTTTCAATTTATCATTTTTCCGAGCGTGAGCAGGGGAGCTTTTGCCCTACCCCCCCCCCCCCCCCCCCCATCAAATAAACATCAATATGGCTTCACACCACTTTTTCCTTTTTTTTGTTTTCGTTTTCCGGGGGGAAGTACCCCCCCCCCCCCTTGCGCTGCGCCCCCCCCCCCCCCACCGCGACGCCCATGTTCGCAATAAAGGCATGACAATGAGTACACCACTATCGTTTCCTCAAAAAACATTGGTTAAAGTGGTCAGAAATTGCCTCAGATCGCACCACAGAGCATCTAGAATCCAAAAAAATTTCGGGGACCTTAAGCGGGCTCCGAACCCCACGCCGTAATTTTTTGGGACACACTTTTTGGGGACCAAATTTTTTTTGGGCCCCCCCCCCCCAAAAAAAAATTGTGTTCT
Source organism: Patiria miniata (assembly GCF_015706575.1). Taxonomy (NCBI): domain Eukaryota; kingdom Metazoa; phylum Echinodermata; class Asteroidea; order Valvatida; family Asterinidae; genus Patiria; species Patiria miniata. The sequence goes on from NW_024037051.1 coordinate 299,639, forward strand.
GGATCCGCCCTTGCATACAGAGCAGTCCAAACTACTCGAACTATCAGGGAACTTGCCCAGAAAATGCACAAATCTCACAATCTTCTTAACAAGCAGAGAGAGATAACAAAGATCGGTTTGCCGTGATATGGGACACGGTGTTGACACACGTGGTAAAACCAACCTACCGATATCAAAAAGCTTTCTTGGATTGAAGATCGCAATGGTATACCAAACACCCCATGAAATTATTCCGTCTGGCTTGCTGAATTTTAAGAAACGTGAGAAATTTCAAATGACCGTCAATATTATGGACTGATATTTTGAAAGTCAAAATCGTGTTTCGTGATCAGAAGGTTTTTGCATCATTTTCAATGTTTCCACGAAAAGTGTGATAATGCACTGAGCTGAAATTTCAACTGATCAGGTTGTGAACATTCTTCTTTGGAGTTTGAGAAGTGTTATAATTGGAACGAGCGAAATGCGTGTATAGTACAAATGATCCTCAGGGAGGCATGGCCCCTTGTTTCGCTTCACCAATGTAAAAACAAAAATATAAAATATGCAACTAACACTGCAAGAAATGAATTCAAATCGCCACAATGCAAAATTAATCATGAAATTACTCCTTGACACTCTCAAGGGGCGTGACCCCTCCCTCCGCCACTTGATTGTTTTTGTACGTGGCCGCTGGGGGCGCAAAGATGTGCTAAAGCCGTTGACGCAAATTACGAGCAAGTTCGGGCAAGGGCCCTTAGTCGACAAACGATTGATTTGTATCGCAACTTACGCCTGCGCACTGATTGCAACGTGCGAACGTCTCTAGTCAAACGCTGATCAAAATGTCATCGCAGATAGGCCCTATGGCCTACGATCGTCCATGTTCATGTAAAGCAAAATCACGCAGAAGCTTCAGTATTTCAGCGACAACCCGGAAACTTTTGTTGCCGTGGTCAGTTTTGTTGTATTGGTGTTAGGTGTTGTTTTTCCAGCCATCGAATAAATAACTTACGTTGGGGTGACCAAACATCCTTCCCCGACAAATAATCCCAAATTCGAACTTCACTGAATAACGTTATAGGCCCATGCTCATAATTACAAATTTTGATTCATTGCATCAGGCCTTTGGTCTTTTTGTGTTTTAACTTCACTCCTCGCCCCCGCCCGAAAAAATCTTGAAAATCGACAGCCAAGCCACGTGCACAAGTTTAGTCCCCCTTTCAAAAATCTTGAATCCACCGACTGTCGAACACTGAGTGAGCACCATAATTATTGTGGGTTCAAAATGTGCACATTGTGTGCCCGCAATGATACAATCACAGCAACAGCGCCCTCTTGTTGTCAGAAAACGGCACGGAATAAAGTGCAAGAATTGAAAAAAAAATCAATCAAGGTTGGTTTTCTAATTATTTCCAGACACTTCTGAGGAATGGATAACTGCCCAAATTGTTCGGCCCTTACTATCTTCGATCACCCTGAAAATACTGTTTAATTGCTGGTTTTTCTATAGCAACACGAACATTATTTACTTTTGAATGAGACACCGAACGAAAATAAATCTACTCACGTTGAATTCATGAAGAATTAGGCCTGACTGACAAACTTCACATTTTTTGCCGTCCGACATGAATTGAGACGGATCTTTTGGTGCGCTAGAGGTGTAAATGCAACCCCAAAATAAATGTTCTAAAAATGAGACACACCTGACAATAAATAAATTTTAATCGTATACAATGTACGGTCGATTAAAAAATGTGTGTATACAGATTTAATGTAGAAATGATGTAAAGGGTCCGATAACGTTCACATTCGTACAATCAATCGTAACAGGCTGTTCGAGTGTAATTTTCTTCTAACAAAATTGCGAGAAAATACGCAATTAATATTAATATACATACCTTTCGAAAATTACCATGTCTCGTTGGAAAGTATTCTACTAATAGTTTAATGAGATATAGAATAATCGATTTCTATATAAAACATGATTTCTATTCAAAACATTTTAAAATAATAATTGTTATACACCGATTTCCTATTTCTAAACGGTTGAATACGGCATTTAATAAAAAGTTCACGCCCCTGGTGTATCACCTGGAGCACGAAGTCTAATTCTCTAATATCTCTCATAAATGTATCAGAACTATCCACACTCAAGTGATACTATAAGAAAAAAATCAGACAAACCAAAGTATGGAAAATAGCAGTACATTTGACTCCATTCTGCCGTTCAATGAGGCCTCGCCCTTGCTCATTAGCCTATATTTCAGTCCAAAAGGTTTTCTTCCGTAGAAGCTACATACGGGATAATAACAACGCCTGAATCAATCCATGTCATCTGATTGGTGGATTGTTGACCACTTGTCATTGAATAATTCGTCCCAAACCCACCACCCGGCCGCACCGCAAAAATAAAAGTTCTATTCCACGGTAAATAAAAGTTTCACTGCACGTCACACTATTGGTAGCTCTGACCAATCAGATGACGAGGATTTATTCAGGTGTTGTGCAAACAAAATGAATGTATCACATTCGTGCAATGGAAAGAATAATTTCATTCGGTGACAGATGAATGTTCCATTCAACTCAGCTTCGGCTCGTGGAATGGAGCATTCCATCTGTCATCTCATGAAATTATTCTTACCATTGCACTCATAAACATTTATTATTTGTATATAGTGTTTCATGAGGAGATCGTTTCTACTTTTCATGGACTTAATTGTTTTCTATCGATACTGCTATATGATAAGTAGCCGTTTCAGATACATTGGATTTTATAATTATACGAGAATTTATCCGCTTATGATCAGAATACATTTTCTTAAAACATATCATTTCAAAACTATAGACAAAAACAATCTAATTTTACTTTATAAAAACAGCTAACTTGTTGACTTGACAACAACAATATACACGGCTGTATACATAAAATAATGCCCCAGACAGCTGATTACAATGTAGAGCGGTAAACGTGTAGACGTTTATATATAAATATATACATTTCTTCATCAGTGAAAACACCTGTTCGTTAATTGAAATTTTAGAAATATTCTTAAGTATAAAATAGATACAAAAACACAGTCTTTATACAAGCAAATTGGCGGATATTTTAGTCTTAGTGACTTTTTTCGTGTGTTGACTGTAAAGTAACATCATTAGACCATTAGAAGAAGGATTACACATAGTCACAAATGTCAAAAAGGTCTTAAAAACCAGTAAAAAGTCGCAGAGAATTGCGATAGTTGTAAAAGCTCGTGCATTATACAAAACGAAAATGACATCACGGATACGCGTAAAGCATTCGCACGAAGTATCTGGCCTTGTCTTCGGTAAACACCGCACTGTTATGCTAACATTCTCCTAAAAGTCTACTCACTACAGAGCCAAAAATATCATAAATGTAAAACCTTGACTAGGATAAAATATACAACTTTTTTGACTGGAATAAAATATACGTCACGATCCTTACCTGTCAAATTACAAAACTGATGATATGGAATCAATCACAGTGTAAAAATGAGATTTATATTTTATTTGTAAAGTTGGTTTACTAGTCCGTTACAAGTCCATGACAAGTCAAAGAATAATAAAGGAGTGTCTTTGTCGCTTTTCAAAAGTTTTGCTCGTGACTTGACACTGGAGGACTAATGGACCATGGACCTCACGAGGAAGCCATTTTGGTCGTGTTCCCTGAATGTATTTTATAAATTGTGACCTGTTGAATGGGATGGTGCCAGACTATGTATTCATTTTAGCCTCACTTTCAGTTGTTTTTTTTTAAATGTGGCTTAAAACATTAGGGCATGGTTAATCACACATTTTAAATTATTCATCAGAGCAGACTGGTATTAACTTGTAATTAACTTTATGTCATTGCTTTCATTTCTTTTCGCAAGTTCCAAAAATGAAGACTCTACCTTGCTTTCAATGTAATTTGGCCGACTCGTGAATAAGGTTATATCACATTTCAAAGTGATCGCATAAAAATCTGCAGTTACACTGTAAAAGTGGTGCTTAGGATTTAAACACATTTCTAAACACTTATTCTGTACCCACTTTTCCACACGTTTAGCATCATGACATGTTTAGATGTCTTTTTTCTGTGACACGCATTATCCGTTTGACATGTTCAATGAATAATAATTATGTTTAGCATTTAAACACCTTCCTAAGCGCACTTAGATATACAATCCTAAGTACATGTCCAAAACATAAACACGTTTAGTTTCACAACATTACAAAGTGGTATACGTTTAGAATTGAAACACATTCCTATACGTTTTAAACTCTAAACACGTTCTGATGTGTTTAAATGCTAAACACTGTTTTTACAGTGTAGATTCTACTCCATGCCGTTGCTCATAACTTCAGCCAGCACCTTCCAAATGTTTTCCCACGCGTCTTGAACGTCTGGTGTGAACTCCTTGGATGACAGACCATTTCGCATGGTATACATGAAGGCGTCTACTGGGGGCTGCATCAAAATAAAGACAAGATACCAGGATGGATGATAGCAATGTATTCTGGATACCAGACCACACTGTAAAACCATGGTTCTATAATGTGCATCTTATGGTACCTATGTTGAATCAGACTATAGCCATAGGTGCAATATAAATACCACACCGTGCTAATTTAGAACCGCTCTTTTTTACACACCGTATAGAACTGACGTTTCTGATATGATCATGGTTTTTATGTGGTCATAGCGTTGCCAAATAAGTACCAAACAAAAATTGCAATCGACTTTTTCCCATTTTGATGACTTCTGTGTGATTTTTTTTGTTCACCCTTGTTTGTAGTCTGCGTTACCGATTTTACACGAATGATTTGAATGATTCTTGTACTAAAAAAAGCTGATTAATTGGTCGTTCTGACTTGTTCATATCCTAGATCTTGAAAGTGCTACATGCTGAATTTCATTTTAAAAAATGGTCCTGCCATTTGGGTTTCTTTTTTTTTACTCACCCTGTATTGCCTAGTGTGACCAAGGGAATGTCTATATACGAATATATATTCGTGCACATAGCTGTCTCATACTCTGAAAAACGACAGTTGATTAAAGTCGGATCGTTTTCCTCCGTTTGTTGTTTGTGAGTTTGATTTGTTCCTTTCTTCACATCTATTTGTGAAAGATTTTACCTTCGCTCGAATGATGGCGCTAGAATGGCACCATTTTTCTGGGTATAGACAGTGGAAATATCACGTGCTTTTAACCAATCCAATCTTAAAATCAGAGATAATAAAAATTTTGAATAACAGCAACATGTAAAGTTACATCAACAACCCGGGATTGGAATCTGTTTGCGCCTACAAAGTTAAAGTTATTGTTTGTCGGTTGGTTGGTTCTGTTTTCTACCTGGAAGTGTTCAGGCTTGGCGCCGTAGACATTGTGTCTAGTCCCAAGGTCCTTCAGGATGGGAACTATCTTCCCCAGGTCATCCAGACCATCAACTGCCGTGCCGATCGTCTCCATGACCCCCTTGCCGTGAGCTCGCAGGTCCGAGTTGTGTTTCAGCATCTGGGGAGGAACTGACGACTTGCCGAAGGGGAAGAGTTCCCTAATGGATGGGTTCCTATCCAGAAACCTTGGACATTCAAAGAAAACATTGGAACCTTTCAGTCAGCTACACACCCTATAAAGTTCCGGGTCAGATTCGACTCAGAATCCGGCCAGATTTGCCCCGACACTCTTCCAGGTCAAAATGAAAATCCTCCGTGTCATAATGACACTCTTCCATGTCAAAATGACAAACCTACGTGTCATAATGACACTCTTCCATGTCAAAATGACAATCCTCCGTGTCATAATGACACTCTTCCATGTCAAAATGACAATCCTCCGTGTCATAATGACACTCTTTTGAGTCAAAACGTTGTTTGTGTCAAATGGCACACACACAAGAGAGCGCTTGGAAACGCCCGTAGAAAGCGCAATATAAATCTTATTGTCATTTTATTATTAAAAATAAATAGACTCAGCAACAACATCATTCATGGTTGGCAGCAGACCCGGCCTGGTTGATTAAAACAAAAATAGAAATGAAAAAAAGAAATCAGATAACCAACCTGGCAAAAAGTGCGGCGCCCAAGTTGACGGAATCTTTTTGCATGACCTTCCAGCTTTTCTGAACCAGACGCTTGTCTCTCAGAGATATCAGCCCCTCCTCTGAATTTCCGTTCTCATCCAGTCTGTTGTATAATGATTATTGGAACATAAAATAACTCATTTGTCTTATCACGATGAAAATATGGACTCCCATTTTGCCAAAAGATACACATTGCCATATTTCGAACTGGGTAGAAGGCAGTTTCTGATAATTCCTGTTCAACAACCAATCTGACCAGTACGTTTTGACAAAATTAAATAATTTCCTTTAGGCCTACGATTTCTCTTTATTCTGTTTTTGACTATAAACCTCATATAGAGGCGCTTATGTACAAGCATCTGTATATAACCTTACGTTAAAAAACAATTTAAAAAAAATAATAAAAATGTTACTACCTCATAGTTCGACTCATCGTCACATCAACCACCTTCAAGATGTTCCGCCACGCCTCCTGCGTTTCAGACGTGAAGACATTTGGTGACAGACCTTGTTTGAGGGAATACATTAATGCCTCAACAACAGCCTGCAATGAAAACAAACCAAATGTATACCATCCTTGAGAACATCTGTATCCAGTCCATCTTCAGGTACCCCCCCCCCTTATCTTTGTTATCAACCTGATACTTCAAAGCCAAAATAACCCGGAAAATGATACAGTGAAGTGTAATTTTGACCATAAAAAGTGTCAGTTTGACCCGAAAAGGTGTAATTTTTGACCAAGAAAAGAATCAAGTCAATATATGACCCGGAACTTTTTAGAGTGTGAAAAAAATATCTGGGAACATAACTTACTGGGAAATGTTCAGGTCTGGCGCCGTAAATCTTGTGTCTAGCTCCGACTTCCTCTAGGATAGGAACTATCCTCCCCAAGTCATCTAGCCCAGCAACTGCCGTGCCGATCGTCTCCATGACCCCCTTGCCGTGGGCGCGCAGGTCCGGGTTCTGTTTCAGTTTCTCGGGCGGCAGGTTCAACTTGCCAAAGGAGAAGAGATTCTGCACGGAAGGGTTCTTCTCCAGAAGCCTTTTAGAAAAGCGAACAGGCATGCCGGTCTTGATATTGAATTAATTAATTTATGGACAGTTATCATCAGAGATGCTCTATAGATGGAAAGGGTTCCAATTCTTATCGAGCTTAGGTCAAGTTGAATGCAGCTTGGATGTTTCGTTTTGGGCTACATGCATTCCCGAGAATGTCATTGAAAAGCAAGATTTTTTGGTGTATGATGATGTTTTTACTTGCTTTAAAGTGCATGGGTCTTAGTCTTTTAAAAGTTGCTTTTATTATCCCTTTGGGATATTTTGACAATTTATCCGGGATGTTCTTTTGAGCAGGTCGATTAAAAAGACTGTGTCTTCTTGAACAGACGATCAGGGGACTTTACCTTACGAACATAACTGCGCCCAAGTTGACCAAGTCTTTTTGAACGAACTTCCAGCTATTCTGGACCAACTGCTTGTCTTTGGGAGATATCGGAGATGCCGTTGATTCCTCTTCTGACACTCCAGATTCATCGCTACTGCAAAGGAATAACGAGTGACACAAGATAAATTAAACATGACAGGAAGCTATCATGAAACTTGCACTGATGTAGAAGACACCTTTCAAAAGACCTTTCCCGACCGCGTATGTTTCGATTGTTTTATTTTTTTTTTTTAAGTTAAGTAAAATTGTCATTATTTGTCGAAGGAAAACTACTACTATCAATATTCATTGACCTTTCACAGCCTTCAATCAAATAACAGGTTAAGATCTTAATTTAACACTTAAACAATCCATCATTATTTATTTTATGCCTAAAGTGAAAGCTTAAAAAGTTTTTTATTCAATTCACGTTGCACTTAAATCGAATCTAATGTTCTATTATGAACAAGTGTTTGAGGTCCCATAAAAGGTCTCGTCTACGACACTGGAAATAGGTTATGAACTCTTCAGTAGCCCTCTATTTTTCATCAACTCTATGAACAGGGGTAACAACAAATATCTATTGCGGAGCGCTTTGAGGCATTGGTATGAAGCGCCATTACAAGCACCACTGGGAATGGAGGAAATGATTTGAAAAGGTGTAACGAATAATGTAGGTGGCGGAGGAAGCATACCTCATAGTGCTGCCCATTGTAACAGCTACCACACTCAAGATGTTCCTCCATGCCTCTTGAACGTCAGGCGTAAATATCTTGGGTGACAGACCTTTCTTCAAGGAGTACATGAACGCCTCAACGATAGCCTGAAACCCCAAACGGTGATGTCCATTTAGATTGTGAAAAATCATCAACAGGGAAGGTAAAGGTATAACGACATCTTTGCTGATCACCCTGTGGCCAAGGGGTTCTTTATTGAACATGATCTGTCAAGAGACCCTTTAGGCCTTGTAGATGTTTTCAGATAAGGACAATTAATGTAGCCTTATTTAGCACGTATCTTTAGGACTGTTTGGTGTACAGGCCAGGGCCAAGCGACCCTTGTGCCCGTCTCTGTTCCTTGTTTTATAGTAGCCCTTTCCATTGAGTGACTTTCAGCCTTGTAATACTAATAAGCAAATTCCATTAACACACAAAAAATATTTTTTGTTAACTGGGCATTCCTACCGGGAAGTGCGCAGGTTTGGCGCCGTAGGTCTTATGCCTAGCCCCGAGGTCTTCCATCATAGGAATGATTTTCCCCAGGTCGTCGGCTCCTGACACCAAAGTCCCAAACGTCAACATGACCCCCTTGCCATGCGCTCGCAGGTCCGGGTTTTGCCTCAGCTTGTCCGGCGGTAAGTTGAGCCTACCGAAGCTGAAAGTTTTCCGTATGCCTGGATTCTTTTCCAGAAGCCTGAATGACGAAAAAGACAGCCAAAGATGAATAAATTCCCCGTGTGGAGGTAAAATCTCCTGACAACATGCATGCGACTATTAAAAAGCCATTCGATTGTACACCTTCGAATAAAATTTACAGATTTAATTTGAAGAATGCATTCGTAAATAATATTATGCTTTGTTTGTTGGGTTGTTGGGGTATTTGTTTGTGTGTTTGTGTGTTTTATTTCTTTCTGGTAATGAAGCCAATGTTTCCTCAAAAGTGCCCCAGGCACTGTAGCTCGAAAGCCTGAGGAAACCTGTATACAGGAGACTATGAAAAGAATTGATAGTTTTACAGGTAGGAGGACACCCCGAGAAGAATGTTCAGGGAAAACCCCCAGAATCTGGTAGGGACTGAAAACCCGATCCACATAAGGTCCGGGCAGGAATCGAACCCAGGCCACATAGAGGTGGATCTGGGAGGCGAAGAAAGAAACCGTCACTGCGCCACCCTGACTCCCCAAACCGTGCGTTCCTTTGTGTCTTTTTCATAGACGTTCCTAGGTGTTTTTTTCATACTTCATTGTTATGAGAAAAAAATAGTCTACCAACCTTACAAACATACTGGCGCCCAAGTTGACCAAGTCTTTTTGAATGAACTTCCAGCTCCCCTGTGCCAGCTGCTTGTCTTTGGGAGATATCGTTACATCTGATGCACCGTTCGAATGGCTGCTGCGAAGGAAGGAACCAATCAAAAGAGGACACAAAAGGAATAAGACTAATACAAAGATGTATAGGCTTTGAATTGGCAAGAATCCGTTGAATTAATTATTCTCAGTGCATTTTGCAGATCGACTCACCAGCCTAACATGATTTAACACCTTCAAGACGTGCAGATGACATCAGGAGAAGTCAAATGCATATTATGCGAGTGTATTACACTATAGAACATCTGTACTGATTTATTGATCTATCAAAGCTGAGAGTTGAGAGGTTACCTCATAGAGGTGCTCATGGTAACATCCACAACCTTCAAGACGTTCCTCCATGCCTCTTGCACCTCAGCCGTGAACACCTCTGCCGAAACTCGAGTCTTCATGGAAAACATGAAAGCTTCAACCAAGGCCTGAAACCAAAAGGAAAAAAAGTGAGGAGATCCACAGTGAGACGGTACGAGAAAAGCAACTTGAAGAGTACTTCATTGTACCAGGGCTTGGATGACAAAAACGGTATATGGATGAGAGCAAACTGCGAGTAGAGTGGGTAAAGTTGGTTAAGGTACGCGATGGAGGAACGAGAAGTGCAGAGTTTGAACCTGCGCACATCCCATGATAGTACCTGTAGAGAAGTCTCAAAGACATAGCTAAGGCGTCTAATAGTGAGAGATCCAAAGGAAGCCGTCAAACCCTGTCCCAATATGTAATATTACTCGAAAAACAAAACTTACAGGGAAGTGTTCTGGTTTGGCGCCGTAACTGTTATGCCTGGCGCCGAGTTCTTTTAACGTAGGAACAATGTCCTTAAGATCGTCGAGACTGGCAACCAGAATTCCAATCGTCTCCATGACCCCCTTGCCATGGGCTCGCAGGTCCGGGTTCTGCCTCAGCTTGTCCGGCGGTAGGTTCAGCTTGCCAAAGGGAAAGAGTTTCTGAATGGAAGGATTCTTCTCCAAAAGTCTTTCATAATGAATACGAAAAAAAAAAACACTTCGACATTAAGGAATTTCATCGTGGAATTCGTGATGCATAGATTATCCAAACCAATACTCAAAGATTTTAAATAAGAACGTTTGTACGAACAATTTTCATTAATGTCCTTCTGATTTATAGATCACTGTCAACCCTCTGTCAACTAGGAGGCTTAAAAAAACATTGTCACCTGGCAAAAAGGACTGCTCCCAGGTTAACTGCGTCTTTTTCCATGATCTTCCAGCTAGCCTGGACCAGGCGCTTGTTTTTGGAAGAAATCGGCCCCTCATCTTCGCTACTGCCGCTCCTGTTCAATTAATTTTGGCGAAAACAAAATCACTTTTAGTATTTGATTTAGCTTGAAACACAATTAAGGCGGCACACACATTCATGCCAATTTCTGTCGTCAGTGAGTGTAGTTTTGAGTACCCGGTTTGGGTCAACTTTGAAACTCGGCCGGCTGTCCTCGGTTTGGCTGTATTTATTTCATCTGAACTCAGTATGTGTAAGAACTATTTCATAAGCAGTAAGCCAAACCGGTTGACAATGGACCGATCCAGTAAGCCCCACCCACTGCGCACGTGGGCAAATTAACACGTGCTCCTCTCCAATGCCACGCTGCATTTTCCTGCCGCGCGCATCATACGCGCGTGCACGCATGTCGAACTTTTGTGCACGCACATCGGACATAAATCAAGGTTGTGATTGGTCAGAACACCATGGGGCGGTGCTTACTGGATCGGTCCAATGGGAAAACCAAGAACTGTCTGACAATGCATACAGGTCAGCGACAAATTAAGGGAACTAACTATACAGGGTGTGCATCAGAACCGGGTACCCGAGCACCCGACCGCTGATGTCAGGAACCGGTTCCAGATTATGGGATCGGGTACCCGTAACCAACTTTACAAATAGCTTAGTAACTTCTAAGACAGTGAAAAGAAAAGTTGTAAATGCCATTTGTGAGGAATTTTCAAAATGAAAATCAGGCCATCTGGAAAACCAAAACAGATTTTACGTTTATGTGCATTTTAACGGGCAACAGATAACGCTGGTGAAAGTTGCAGTTTTCACCGTAAAGCTAAGCCCATCGGAGAACTTCCGGGATTTGAATTTTGGGGTTGGGTCTCTTTCACGGGAACCCCGGTACCCGTGTTTTACTTCAATAGGGTGCCCGGTTCCTGTACTACCCGTTAATGCATACCCTGGCCGGCGGGCGCGTTTCCTGGGAAAAAAATAGCTCAAGGAGATTTAGAGACGGCAAAGGCTTACCATCGGCCTAATTATTGACGGCAATTAAATTGTGCATGTGAAATATTTTCTCATTTTGTTAAGATCCAAAGTTTGAACCTTTGGCACCTATTAATCCGGATATTGTAAGCTATAACGGTTTTGTTGATCATCAGTCACCAACTTTGAGTCGACTCTCACCCTTATATCGACTTCATGGTTCCAATGTTTACTCGACTATTATGGAGACCAGGGGACAATTTCATTGAACTGCGAAAAAGAAGATGCTGATTAGCAAATTTAGAAATGCTAACTTAGAGCCAGTCAAACGCAATACACATCTGTGGCTTTTTGCATGGTAACCTAGTTGTGCTAAGCAAAATCACAATCTGTTCTTAGCAAATTTCTGTGCCGAGGAAGAGCCACTGAAAATTGGCCTCTGAGTGGTTCCTGAGGTCATACCTCATTGTTTTGCTCATGGACGTAGCCACCATCTTCATCAGGTTCTGCCAAGCCTCTTGAGCCTCAGGGGTAAACAGCTTGGGCGGCAGACCGTTCTTCAGGGAATGCATGAGCGCCTCCACCAGTGCCTTCAGTTCGAAAGAGAATATCCCCGATGGTTAGTCAAAATGAACGGTCTTCTGGATAGACTTTTGTTTTGCGGCATCTTTATTTACAATAAAAACACAACCACACCCAAAAAAAATCAAGGTGGAGGTCAAGTCATCTCATGTTACTCACGAGTCATTAACAAAAAAACTGAGACAAATGTATCATTTTGTCATTGTTCAACCCCTGTTACTTGTGACCCAACTTGCGATTGAACTGTGATTTGATTTGTGATGGACGCGACTAAATCTGCAAAAAGTGATAGATTACTCAATTATCTGTATAAACTATATGTTAACGAATGATGTTTTAGGTACCAAAACGATATGTCAAGTATGAAAATATTAGCATATACATCTCTAAATTCTAAAGAGTGAAATTAGGGACTAGACGTTTTAGAATGAAAATCACTCTCATTTTCGATTGAAATAGTCTGAAAAAGAACCACTTTAGTTGAAGCTCGAGTGAAAACTCGATCTTTACGATTGAACAAATTTCATTCTAAAACGCCTAGTCCCTAGTTTCCGACTGTAGGAGTGAATCTTCAATAATAAACGTAACAAGTCCAAGACTCTTACCGGAAAGTGCTCGGGTTTGGCCCCGTACATCTGGTGTCTGGCTCCAAGGTCTTCCAAGATGGTAGCGATGATGTCTGGGTCATCCAGACCCATGACCACCGCACCGATGGTACTCATGACTCGCTGTCCGTGGGATCTCAGATCCTTGTTTCGTTTCAGCTTCTCCGCTGACAGGTTGAGCTTACCGAAGGTGAAGAGGTTCTGAATGGGAGGGCTCTTTTCCAACAATCTGATAACAAAAATTTTAGGACATCACTGTAAACCTTTTAAAAAGAAGGTTTTTTGCCAAGAAGATGACACAGTATATAAGCTGATAAGGTGTAGGGTTGACCAGCTGCCTATAGAACATCAGGACTTCGGACACTTTCGCAGCAGTCCTTTAGGTTTTACTTATCGGTATCCAAGTGTATGATTGACCTAAGTAAAGACCCAGCATTAAGCTCCTCTGTAACTGAAGTGTGCTTACCTTACAAAGAGGGCTGCACCCAAGTTGACCATGTCTTTCTGTATGACCTTCCAGCACTCACGAACGAGCCGTTTGTCTCTTTGAGACATCGGTCCAACATCAGCATCATCGCTCCTGCAGTAAGCAAGATTAACAATTAGCGATATTTCCAATAACCAATTTTCACAAGTCCTCAAATTCAAACCTTGAAGAGTTCAGCTTATCCGACTTAGCAGCAGGTACATTGCAGGCAACTGGTGGAATGGCAAAGGGTGGAAAATATTTCAGGCTATCGCGATCTTCCGTTTGAATAGTCTATGACGTGCTCATTTCAATATGGAAATTAAAAAAGTGCAAGAAAATAGGTGAAATAAGACTCACGTACTCTGACTTGGGAACTCCAAGGGGCAATAACATTCCTTTAATCGAACAACATGAAATGTGGTTTATGACGAATACGTCACTTTTCTGTCACTGGAAGTGTATTTTGCATTCCAACAACAAGACGGTAACCTTTTGTGTATACACCATAGAATGTTAAATCGTGAACACGCTTACTCCGGCGTTATTGAGAAGTTTGCATTTTTTTGCAAACCATTAAAGACAAACACAAAAATAATGTTTGAATGGAGGCAAGTCAAGCCACAGGCTGCACAAATGAACTGTAACAAAGGCATTCCTTCGCTTTTGTATTGTTCATCTTGCGTTACTATACTTTGAATTGGACAGCTGTGAATTGACGTGCGATTAATTGTGAGCGGACATGTAATGTACTTAATGATCCATCGCAAGTACTCGACTTCAACACTGTTGTCTTTTTGATAGGTTCTATAGTTATTATACCTCATCGCTTCACTCATGAGTTCTGCAACCACTTTCAAGGCATTCTCCCAGGCTCCTTGCACCTCTGCAGTGAACACCTTCGGCGGTAGACCATCCTTCAGGGTAAAGATTAAGGCTTCCGCAAGAGGCTGACAAAATAAACAAGTGATTGTTGGAACTCGCACATACTTTTAAATTGGGAATCATACCCGAGAAACAGTTGGATGTAAATGAAAATGAGACTCATAGTTGTGCCAGAAAAATGTGGACCAAAATCTTCCACTTCGCGAGTTCTGCAACATTTTTACAAGTACTCATTGAATGTGTTCTTGGGAAAAAGGGGGCATTTCAATGAGTTCGTCATAAGCATTGATGATTTTGATATGCATTCATGATTTCGCACGTTGATTTTTTGACAGCCTTTAAAAAAGACAATAAGCATTGGGAAAAGCTTCAGCGACGAATCTGAGATGATCAATAGCATACATTTTCAGGGTAAGATGTCGTTACCGGTCTTTTTAATGTATTTTTGAATATTTTTTTTGGGGGGGGGGAAGAGTAACCTCACTTAATTTATTTCGCAAATAGACTAATTGATCGGCATTACCACGCTAATGCCACGTGTTCGCCTCACATCACACGTGTTCTTAACATGATTTGAAGGGCGCGTGTAGCCTAGTTGGAAAAACCCTATTGGTCGAGGAGCTGTGAGTGCGCGCGTATCGCCTGCCAATATTAGCGTCGTGCCCCTCAGTAATGGCTTCTCATTTTAGTCGTTGGAGAAGTCTGAAGGTGTCCAAGGATGTTTCTTTATTGATGGTTGTTAGTCTCAGTGTATGGTACCTTAAAGTGTTCCGGTTTGGTGCCATAAGCATTGTGCCTCGCTCCGAGATCTTTCAGGAAAGGTACCAGTTTTCCCGGGTTGTCCAGCGTCTCCACTGCCGTGCCAATCGTCTCCATGACATTCTTGCCGTGGGCACGCAGGTCCGCGTTGTCCTTTAGTTTCTCGGGGGACAAGTTGAGCTTGCCGAATGGGAAGAGGTTCTTGATGGCAGGGTTTTTCTCAAGAAGCCTTTGAATAAAACAGGGACAGAACTTGTCGTTTAAATTGATGGTGTTGGTGCAGGAATCCAGGGAGGTAGGAAAAGGAAAATCGTAAAGGAATCCTGTAGGATTCTTATAGTTTGTTTACATCTTCTACAGGTTCCTATAGGATCCGAAGAGATGTGACATTTGCACAATTATTTAGGACCACTTGAGGATTTAATAACACTCGACAGAACAACCTACGGGAAACGTATATGATCCTTGGAATTTTTCTAGAACGATTCGTCGAAGAATTGGCATCTTGTATGACACGAACAGTAGGCTAATAAATATAATGGATATCATGCCTACCCTAATTTTCATTTCTTGTTTTGTTAATGGGATCGCCAACCAGAAGGTCACAGGCCACTCAAGATAGCGGCAACGAAAAACAAACAAAGGATGCGATTTTTTTTTAGGAAAAATGTGTTTTTAGAGCACATTTTGGATGCACACGTCGTGCAGTTGAAGCAGCGGGTCAAAACTTTGAAGTGATTGAAGTGTCTGGAAGACAGCGATGCGTTATACGCATGACATCGACAACCATGACAACGCATGAGCCGGCCAATGATAGTGCAATACGTCATAATGAATATTTATTTTCTCATGAATATTTAGTTTATTTCAATGGATACTTCAAATACGTCCAAAGATTGATCATTGCAATAGCGATCGTGCGCGGCCTAGCGGTTAAAAGTCTCGTGTTTCAAGCAAGAGTCCGAGGTTCCAATCTCGATGAAGTAAGTGACTGATTAATAAATCAGAATAAAGGAAAGGAGAGGATGAGAGTAGAGGAGGGAAAAGTGGAGGAAATAGCCATAAAAGATGCAACTTTTGGCATTTGAAAATTAATTGAAAAAAGTGGTGATCCAGTACGGAAATTTTGTTTCAATACTGAGTGCTGAAAACCTAAAAATCAATGTTGACTGGCCTAATAAAAAAAGAATTTTGGACTGAGATTGAGAAACAAATTTTCCATTGGTCAGAAAATATCCACCCCCCCCCCCACCTATACTATGTGCACGACCACAAAAGTAGCGTCGAGATCAGATGGGTCTAACTGTTACTTGTGTTACATTGTTTCCCACACAAAAAAATTAACCTGAAAGAATCAGTTTCACTTTCAGCGCATCAATGATCAAACCAATGTTGTTTATTGTGGCGAATGAACTACGGTCGTCTACGCATTACGTTACCTTGTTCTTATCTTGTTGTAACTGGTCGATTTTTGCTCTCTCCCGCCTAATCAGCCCTTTCTCTTCTGGCGGTAGAAATTGGATTTAATTGGGCTGCAAAGCCGCATGCTGACTCGAAGGAAAACCGACAAAAACTAAGGTGGCATCTGCAGTCTGTCTGTCCAATTTCTGTCGCCATTTTTTTCGTTCAGCTCACCGAAATGTCAAAAGGCAAACTCTGTTGTGTTATTGGGTCAGTGAACAGCGCCCTCAATAACACCTCCTGTAAGAACTTCACTCGCTATTTATAATTAAATAAAATTAAAGGAGGTCTCCTTTTGAAAAACGCGTTTACCACGAAATAATAAAAAAAAATTGAAAAGATTTGGGATGGGCCCTAACAAGGCTTCAGGTTTCCATTATAGTTAACTCCCACTGCACTCGGCACTCGTTTTCTTTTCCCTGCACAATATCTTTCGGGGGCCGGGGTACGGGGAGTTCGCTCGTCCCCCCCCCCCCGGCGCGGCCCCGCCCTGCAAACAGGTGTCGTGAGTGTCGGGGAGGGGGGGGGTGTCCATGTTCAACGGTTGTTGACAATTGGAGGGGGAAAATCGTTACAAAGAATTCTCATTAGAAATAAACTCTCAACAAATGTTATACTCAACTAAATGCGATGAAATTCTACTATCATTATAGTCAGCGAAATCATGGACGAGGGGACACCTCCCCCCCCCCCCGCCCCAGTTTTGTTTTAGCCCGCCCCGTAATGAGCCAATTGCTCTGAAATAAATTTTTAACAAATACAGGCAAACACAAGGTGACAACACACCATTCACATTTTAGGACGTAATAAAATCGAACTGAAAGGGAAAGTGCATGCACCAATTGAAAACTACATTTACTGAGCTGGCGCTTTTTATTAAACAACACATTTCCATTCCCATCAGGTTGCCCTTTTAATTTTCATCACTTTTATTTAAGTGTGCCTGATAATGAGGTGCCAATTGTGGTTGACATTATTTTTGTTTGGCTAAGAAAAATCGGTGTGCGGGGTGGAGGTGGGCGGATGGAGGAGCCGGGCATTTTATGCCCGGCCTCAGTTATCCCTCTCCGGGATTTAAACCCCCCCCCTTTCCCGCATAACACACGGCCAACGTCAACTTATCTTCAATTTAAGAGTGTTTCATGACCCTAGCAGCCTGACCACTGTGGGTCTGCCACTGCCGGTGCCGAGAAGGCTTTCTTCGTTGCCTTGGATGGGGACGGGGAGAAAGCAAACAACTACTACGCCGATATTCCCGCGCTCAAGACCAAAGCTGTGGCCAAGGAGAACTCGTACTATGAAGTAGGACATATCAGTGGCGTAAATCCATGCCGGAGAGTGTGGCGGATGGGGGATGACCATGCGGCAAAATCCTAAAATTGCCCGGTCGTGTGAATTCAAAATGGGATTTTTTTTTGGGGGGGGGTGACACGATATTACATAGGGGTGCTGTTCACGATACAAAATACATGTAATGGAAACATACGTTTATACGTCCCTTAAACCGTAACCAGCCTTAATCTTCAAAAATCCCCCGGTTTTGGAGGATTTTGGAGGATTGAGGATGAATGGTGCTTGAGAAAAATTAGGATTTTGGAGAATTGAGGATGAATGGTGCTGAAGCAAATGAGGATTGAGGATGAATGGTGTTTGAAGAAGATGAATATTGGAATATTGAGGAGTATTTAGGATGAATGCATTTTGAGAGGCAGGACTGTCTGACGTGTTGGGAAGGATAGAGGCGCTGGGTATCCTTCATTTAAACACAAGTGCAACATTTTGAAGTATTTTGGAAGAATGAGGATGGTTCCTAGCAAAAAGGGGGCCTAAGGGGGTTGTTAACCTTCAAAGCTGGGCATTCAACTTATTCTCCGTGGTTTCTTTTCAATACTGTTTTATTAATTTGGACAGTTGGGAAGATTTTTGGGTTTCTCACCTTCAAAACGGGAGGGGGCGGAACCAATTCCCCACCCCCGGTCAGAAAGTGTTGGGGATGGATCCGCCCATCCCCGCGGGATTTACGCCCATGAGGATATTACGTTTCAGTGCCAAATTAAAGGGAATGTACAACATTTGCTTTTGCTGCAGGTTTCAGAAATAAATGGATTTGGAGGATTAGTATGTTATAGCAAATATTGTTAAAATGACTTGTTTCACGATTTGGGCTTGTAGATGCTGGAAAAACCAAGACAACCAATCATGTTCTTGTAGTCGGGTTCCCTGACCCCACTTAAGATGAAACAGAGCAATGTATAACCTTTGCGGAATTGTAAGGTCAGAGAATCAGTCTAGCAGGCTTGTACCCCTTCACAGGTGTGTAATCAATTGCAAAGAAAACGCGGAATAACTAATTATGAAAAAATAAAAGCACTTTTTGAAAAAAAAAACAGTTTTCTCCAACGCTGGTCGGCCGACCAGTGTTGGAAAAATCCCATTTTTTCTTGAAAATGACAGCACACTAGGAGCCACGATTTTACAGAATGTTTTAGACTGTCATTCCCTAACAATCCAGTAAGGTATTTCGTGATAATTCGATCATTTCGTTTTGTGATGTTTGCAAATGTTGTATCTTCCCTTTAAGTAAAACATTAGTAACAAATTAACGTCTCACATAGCCTTGGTCAAGGCGCTAGTTGTTATTCATCCGGCCGTAACGCGGTAAACGATATCTTCGCTAGTGCTATGCATGCAGTCATAATGATGCATGCAGTGCATTAATAATACAGCGCGAACAGCGACCTCACGCGGCCACTATTTTTATGCAAATCAGTTGGACCCAATCTAGCGCCTTGGTTCAATCGTCCATGTGAGGTTTTGGGGGTGGTGCTCATTATGTTAATACCCTTAGCTGACCTTAAATGTCGTTTTCTTATTGGTCGATCGTTGCGTGGAAACTTGCATAGTGAAACGTGGCACCGTACATAGTCCATACACGTACACGTTGTGTGTCTCTGCACACGGCACCAATGCACAAAAAGTGTGGTTCCTGTCACGTCCGCAAAAGGCGAATAGCTGCAAATAATTTGATGACGTCCGGATTTACCAAGGTGTGATTGGACACTCCACATATTAGCCCCGCCTACACTTATCTGTATTCGCATACGAGGTCGTGCGCTAGAAATCCAGCGCAAAATAAAGAAAAACATAAGCTTTTGCCGACCATTGAACCAAGGCGCTAGATTGGGTCCAACTGATTTGCATAGAAATGGTGGCCGCGTGAGGTCGCTGTTCGCGCTGTATTTTTAATGCACCGCATGCATAGCGCTATCGAGGATATCGTTTACCGCGCTACGGCCGGGATGAATAACAACTAGCACCTTGACCAAGGCTACGTCTCACATCACATTGTTATATTGTGCCATAAGCCAAATAGCTATTGAAAGGTGTTAGTTACTGTATAAGAAATTAATCGTCGTTATTTTTATTTTTTTGATTACTGCACTATACCTTTTGGACACGAATATTGTGCCAGACGGTATTTGAGTGGTGTTGAATTATGTGTATTTAAATACAATGTATTGTAGAAACTTGACACGTGACCGTTCTAGATTAATAAAATTGCAGTATCCAAGTCACGATTTAACAAAGCAAAAGCGGACCTGGGGATCAGCTATTAAAGGGGCACATTCCAATCTACGGCGAGGTATACCCCCTTTCTGCATTGCCCTCACTACGTCCGTATTGCACAAACTTAATTGCAGCTGCTGTAAATAGTAATGCACTAATACAGTTTATCCTTTAAAATTTAGCAATGTAAGTGATCAATATACACACACCAACACCAAAACAGTCATGAGCAACAGAGAAAACAGCTTTATTAGAGCAGTGATGATATCCTAATCGCAGAGTACAATGTATATATAATCATGGTTTGCACACAAACAATACCACTAGGCTACAAATAGGTAAACATAGAACAGGTAAACTAATAGTGGTTTTCCCGGCTATTTTAAAACTTGTATCATTCGTATTCACCGTTTTTAATATTCCAGTTCGTCATTCAACATCGATTTAGTAAATACTTCCAATGTTTAATTTCGTCTTTTGTCATACCATTTCCATTGTTGTTCAATCGAATTCAATCCGCCAACGCCCATTTTCGGCGAGGAGTATTTGATTTCGTCTCGTCTACGCCGAACAGTTTTATTCAGAAATCAAATTCGTCTTTTGCCACACAATTTAAAGTTTGTTCAATTTCGCAACATTTTTTTTTCTTTTACTTTTCCTGTTACTCACAAATGTTGCTTGTTTTTTAATCGATTTTCCTTGAAAAAGAAATGTCATTGACTCGTAGGTACAATGTAACAAAGTAAAATAAGGGTCATCGACTGTTTTTTCACATGGTCATCTTTATTTTTTCACTCTTTTAATGCCCAACGTTGCAGCCACTTGGACGTAGTCCACGGCATCATATTCAAAGGATTAATTCGTATCCTGTCCTGGTTAGAAACTTTGTTGTATGGACCTCGGGCACAAGGAACATGGTAAATAACCCACGCCAGACTAATTTACTTAGCAATTTTAAATTGATTGGCATAAGACGAATTTAATCTCTGAATACTGCCATTCTCTGAATACTGCCACAGTGTGTTTAAATGTGGTGACCGAACTTTGGAATTGAATGGTAAGTGACTAAATCGCTTTGGTAAAAGCGTGTGAATTTTGTTCTCAGACAAAACTGAATGTTACAGTTTGTGAATTTGAATGAAAAATGTTTCAAAATAGCCGGGAAAACCTATAGTATAGCTTGCCCAATAATTCGCATTACATTCCAAATTGTGTAAACTTTCATTCATTATCTGCTAAGGCATAGACGAATCAGGGCACGTGATCACTGTACACGAGGCCCCCTTCAATGTCGAAAGCATTGTGCAAGCTATTGCGCAATGCTAATTCCCCATTTCGGATTATCTGAACAATAGCTAACACAATGCTTTCGCCATTGAAGGGGGCCTTCGTGATAGAATTGACAGCATGCCCTGATTGGTCTATAGCATGTATATATAGAGATTTATATTGTTTTCATTTATTTTATGTATGTATGTATGTATGTATGTGTGTTTTTGTTGTTTGTTGGTTGATTGGATGGTTGGTTTGTTTTTGTTTCCATGCGAGTTGTATCCAGACTCCTTCTTTGTACTATATTTCGTTAAAAATAGGATAAAGCCGACCTCAATGTAAATTTAAAAGGTCTTTTTCACAAGAAAAAATGCTTTAATTCAGCGTATAGAACTGTATGACAATACAAGGTTTTCAACCATCCTGGGTTTTGATCAAAGAACTTGTTTCAATTAAATTAAGCCATTAAAGAAGTTTTTCCTAATTATTTAAAAAGTGACTTCGCCTTATAATTTCGCTTTAAAAAAAGTCGACATCAAGTCACACTCAACACCATATGAAACCAGACACATCAGATAAGGCAGTGGACCTATTTTGAATTTTTTTTTTGTCGTTTGTACCCTATTTGAACTTTTTTGTACTCACAAGTTGTTTCGAATAAATGTTTCTGATTACGAAATAAACCAAAAAGAGACTTTACAGATATATAAAAACTACCATTTGTCAATGCAGTGTTTATTTGCCATGTCTTTATGTTTAACACAACTTGTAAATTTACCTTAATTAATACGTAGATTTGTTGGAAGTGTTCGCGAATTGAGAGGAGAATGTACTGCGCCTTGATGGTTGCCATATTTTCAATGGGGAGCGCCAATAAAATCCTAAAATCATTCACACTATATTAACTAATGCACCCTTGTCATGGCTATTTCTTCTTTAGGGGAGACCGTTTCGGAATTTATTTTGGGGGCTAGACAAAATTTTGGGGGGCTACAGCCCCCCCCTAGCCCCCGCCCCCCCCCCCCCCCCCCCCCCCCCCCCCCCCCCCCCGTAGAACCGCGCCTGGGCCAACGATTTTGAGGAAAATAAAATTGATGAAGTCTTTGACAGAATAACGCTGTGTTAGGCCAAAAAAAGTATCCGGTTTCTGTTATGGAGCTTGCCCAAAAAAGTGGTGCGGCGACGCGGCTTTTTTTTTAACCTGTTTTTTTTTGCTTCAAATGTCGGCTGATGACTGCAAAATGGTGCCCGACTAAACTTAGTGCAAATATATGGGAGTCCAGAGAGGCCACATAAAGCTTATTCTTGATCATACCCCATCTAAAAACACGTTAAAACTGTGCAGCAGCAGGATTCCAGTCAAACCAGTGAGTTTGGCGGTTTCGAGACATCATCTTTCATTGAAAAAAAAACCTTTTCATTTTGCCGACGCGCATGGCTACGGCGACGCGCGCGCATACCAGAAACCGGAGACTTATTTTTTTGGCTTTAAGGAATAAAACGAACATTTAGAATGACGGATATCAAATTTCGCAGAATACACAATGTTCGGGAACTGTTAAATTTCTAAAGCTTTAATTTGAGCTAGAAAGCGTTAGTTACAAATTGCGCAATGCGTACCATAAATCTAATAGTTATTAAAACAGTACTTATAG
>NW_024037051.1:323175-368811 GCF_015706575.1 Patiria miniata
GTGACACCGGATTACCCAATAGGCACAGTAGGTACTGTGTCTAGGGCCTACAAAAAATTTGGGCGCCTACGAAAACTTGGGGGAGGGCCTATGAAAATACCGCAGTGTGCCATAAAACACTTAGGCCTACCCACACACACCCACACGCGCAGAGAAAACTTTTTAAAAAAGTTTTAGGGTCTCTCTAAAAAATTTCGATTTCACCAACTGATGTACAGCATGTATGCATTGGCCCTACGTATAAATGTACGTGTAAAGTCTGTCGTTCTGAAGCACGGTGCAAACCATGGGCGTCGATCGGTGGGGAACGGGGGGACTGATGTCGTTCTCCAACGATTTTCGTCCCTGAATAAAAATATGTAGCCTACATTTGATTCTATAGCTCAGAACAGCTGATTTTATGACTCCAAACTCAAAAAAGATGTTTAAATGATGATCTTGTGCTAAATCTTTGGCAGTCGCCAGAAATTGCCTCAGATCGCACCACGGGGTGCCTAGAATCCAATTGATTTCAGGGGCCCTTAAGTGGGCCCCGGACCCCGCGCCGTTTAGGCTTCGCACTCGCACACTTAGTACTGATCAAGATACACATGTATGTACCACCCCCACTTTGAGAACCGAATGACGCCCTCGAGAATTGGTGCCAACAGGCTGTTAGAGCTAGGACCTTTACCAGTTTGGCCTGACTTGATTTGTACAGCCCCCCCCCCCCAACAAAAGTGTGTTCTGGATCCGTCCTTGTACCCCCACTCCCAATAGGCCTAATCTATAGCCACAGATTTGTATTATGTGATTTTTTAGACAGGGACATTTTCCGGTTCTTATTACATGATTTTCCTAGTGTATCCAACTTCAGGCGTTGATTACTCATAACATCAGGCGCGGATCCAGAGGGGGGGGGGGGGGGGGGGGGGGAGGGGGTCAAACACCCCCCCCCCAGTTCTGTCAAAAAAAATTATCATACAAATTCCTAAAAAATAAGTCGAAACACCCCTGTGACACCCCCCAAAAAATGATACTGGTATAATGTCCGCCTGTTTAAAAAACGGGAGCGGCACATCAATCTGTAATGTAGTGTTAATAACCGTCGAATTTGAACAGCGCCCCCTATTAAAATATGGTACCATTTTTTAAAGTGTATATCAATGTTGGAAGTAAATTTTGCTCTGGGTAACATATATTCCTTAAAATGTGAACGAAAATAGTTTCACAATTTTCTACTCTTTCACACCGACGGAAGGTGCTTTTTTTCTGAGCAAATGTCTCTTTTTGGTGATGCCCCCAGTTTAAAAAACATTCCGCCGCCGCCGCCGATTTGCGTATTACATGTGCAGGTGTTAGTAAAAATTAAACAAAATTATATTAAGTACACAATAAGACCCCAATTTAGATCGTTCAGTTCATGGGTTTGCTTTGTTTCATCTCAAAGGCCTTTTCATGACCGTAGACTTGAGTAAAGGCGTATGGCAACCCAAACACGAAAAAAGACCATGCGAGTGGCAGGCTCGTTGGCTCCGTGCGCCGTCATCAGGGGCGTAATTCCCGGGGCGAGGGTTGGGTTGGGGTATATACCCCCCCCCATACTTTTGGACCGGGGATGGGCTATTGAATCATCCCCCACTTTTTTGTGATGAGAAAAAAAATAAGGATTTTGAGGTATTTTCCGAAGTCCCAGCAACTAAAATGTATTCAATAGCACTGGGAAGTGGAGAAACAAAGTACAAAAGCTTTTAAAAAGTAAGCGCGAGATGCATAATTATTGATAAAGAGCGTCCCAGTATAATGTGGTGTCCAGGCCCCCCCCCCCCTTTTTCGAATGTCCACGGCCGGGCAATTCGGGCGTTTCATGTGCCATCAAGATTGCCACGGAGAGTTCATTTTTCCTAGTGCATTACGGGAGATGGTCGACAAATTCGCAGCGCGGGACATTTGAAATTGTTAGTTTTTTCCGGTGAAGCATGAATTTAGGTTTTATGAAATACGGACTCATTGGTAGTATTGCGCATGCTCATGCATAGATAATTAGGAGAGGGACCGGTCATGTGAGAGGGTTAAACCAATAAAAGGGAAAAAGAGTCCGATTTTCATACGAGTCCGATTTTCATATGACACCGGTCAGTAGTTTCGTCAGCGTATGATTCGAGTATAAATTTGCCTTTTTCTTTTCTTTGCATCAATTTGTTTTTAGTAATGCGGCAGAACGCTATACCCAAATTTAAAGCCAATTAGCTAAGGTTGTTTAATGAAACTCATTCAAATGGGCCTTGTTTTGTCGACCGTAATTTGAAAAACTGACTCTCCATGGCAAAATCTTGGTGGCGCACTGCATTGTGAATCGCCCGAATTTTATGATTTTGGTCATCCCCTAACCCCCCCCCCCCCACCCACCACTCGCCGGCACAGATTTACGCCACTGGACATCATTGCACTCGCGTGGTCACGATTCTCATGCCACCAGCTGACGTTAATGTGACATTGTAATAATGGCATCATTCCCTAGACTTATTGTAAGTACAAGAACAGATTAATTTTCCCAGGATGACCTTTAGCTAAGGGATCTGAATTAGAATCAGACAAACAAAATTCCCTCGTAAATATTTGTAAACGGGTCAGCAGTTTGATATAAATATAACGAGGTAGGGGAAACTTGCTAGAATTTCTCTCAATCAGCGCGACATGTCAGTGCCACCCGAAAGATGCGCGACAATTGATGAGACAGAATAAGGACGAGTTTGGGTAAGGTTAATTGCTCGTAGTGACTCTGAATAGTCATCCGCTCGGTAGGCCTACATAAGAATGATTGTAGAAAAGAGTTACGTAACAGCATTCATGTGTATAGCGCGATGCTGATGCATCTTTCGTGCAGCTATGAAACACAAAGTAACTCCCCCACGGCAGAAATAAAGATTATGTTTTAAACGCAAAGAGAAAAGCACTTATCGAAACAGCCGAGTTGTTAAGCTGTCTGACAGCGGACCAGGGTAAGAGGTTCGAACCCGCTTGGTGTCATTTTTTTGGTTTTCAATGCCCGCGGTTCTGTCATTTAAGAGTATTAATTTCCCGTCGTCATTTACCAACAGCAAATAGCTCGGTCGGTCGGTAAGCTGACTCACAAGTTGGGACTGTCTGCGAAGTCCAGGTTGGCATCTGCGTATAGGTACGGGGTTCTTTTGCTGACTCGGCAGCAAGGCTTAGGGTGCCACCTCGTTTCCTCCCTTTATGGTGCCTGACTTTCGAGTTACATGGATGGACAGGGAAGGAGGTGTGGTGTACCGAGTCCCGGAAGAGTTCTATATTGGAAGTTGGTAAGGGGCTCATTGAGTTAGGGTCATAAGTCCGACTCCTGAAGACTTGGCCATCGCCACATAACTTTTTGTTTTATTTTCTTTCTTTTCTATCGGAGGACAATTGCAAGAATGATTGATTTGTTATATTGAGAGCTTATACTGTAATCGTTAGAACTTAATTTTTAAAATTGCTCGAAAATACAAAATTCAATCCAGCTATAATGTTTTATATCATTGTCGCAAAACTGCATGTTCATGCTCAGTACCTTTGCGCATACCTTGTTCAGGCCTGTTCCCTGATCCCAGACTGCAAGGCGGGGGGGGGGGGGGGGTTCTTTAAATCCTATAGTGGAGTTTTGTTATATTTTTATATCTTTTATATGCACAGCTGTAGCTGTCAACGCCCGTATATGAAGCGACTTCGTGCGGCAGCTTGTGCCGACATGACAGAATGCACAATCTTTTGCCATGGGTTGCAGAACCTGATTTTAGCTTCGCGGAGTTTTGAGCAGTGGTGTTTATTATTTACATTCTCCACTTTGTTCTTATTCCCTCTTCCTTTCCCCTTCCTTCTCCATTCTTCGGAACACTGGTGCCTGGGGTATAGTGGCCCTGAAGGGACATCGCATATCGCATACGTGTGCGCACACATTCGCGATAAATTTCGCGACATCGCATACGTATGCGCACACGTTTGCGATATGCGATGTCCCTTCAGGGCCACCATACTGGGGCCTTCGAAACACTTAATCCGGGCCTGATTGTTACGCAGCTTCAGATTCCGTGTCGAGCTGTACATGCAGTGGACGAGTTGGCAAACGGTTGAATTGACAAACGGTCGAGTTGACTCGAAAGTGAAGTCGAGTTGGTCAACGGACGAGTTGGTTCAACGGTCGAGTTGGTACGACGGTCGAGTTGGTACGACGGTCGAGTTGGTACTTGTTCGAGTCGAGTTGGCAAACGGTCGAGTTGACTGTAATTCGGGCAGCAGCATTCATGTTCACTATAAACCATTGCTATGACGTCGAACCGTACGCAGGGGCGTTCTTAACAGGTGGAGAGGGGGGAGCCGATAGTTTGCGATCGACAGTATAGCATTGGTTCACAGAAACCACTCGGTCGGGTATATTTTAAGTCATTTTTATACTAGCTTGCGTTTTGGAAATATAATGATTTAAATGGTAAAAAGTGAAACATTCAGTCATTTTTATTGTCAAATTGTCAAATTATCAAATTTTTTATTCTAAGTTTTCGAAACCGAACAAAATTTTTGATAATATAATTTGAATCCTTACTAAACGAACAACAGTTTGTATTTGTATTTGTATCTCTCATTAACCCTCCGGCGCAGAATCTAGCCCTTTTGGGGACCCAATTTGGTTAATTACCTTAATTAAAAAAAAAAATTCAAACCAATTCTGGTGATCTTCCATCTAATCCTAGCAAGAGACACCCTCTACGGATATATGCAGTCACCTTTAGTGTGTGACCCCGGGTCAGGCATATCTGAGCATGACAACCTGGGCTAAGGACCGATGCAATTTCTGCCCATCCGGGGACCCACCATATACACGCGCACAAAACAACTCCGACGCAATTTCTGCCCACCCGGGGACCCACCATATACACGTGCACAAACAGGTCACTTGCGAGTAGACAGTGCACGGCTTGACCACAGACTATGTATACAAATACACCTCCTTAGTCTACAGACATGGCAAGATTGTGTTCATGTGGATACAGTGTTGTGTAGCCTCAAACCGTGGCGCTAAATATTTGGGTCCCCGGGGGACCCCTTACTGTAAGTGTGTTACTAAATGGGCTTTCTGCGTCGGAGGGTTAAAAAAGAAGAAGTAATGTTCACCGCACGAGGTCACAGCCGTGTCCTGGCCCACATTATGATCGCGACATGATGCCTGGCGGCCCGCACGCACACGGGCAAAATACAGTTCCAATTCCGCTTCGCACAACACGGCAACACGAAACGTGCATATACGCGTACTCGCTGTTTCTGCATGCAAGAAATAATTATTTACCCATTTTTTTTGTTCGAGAAAAGGTATATTTATTGATAAGTACATCTTTTATTAACAGATGCAAAATGATTTTACTTTTGGATTTGAATGATTGCATCTGTTCGTAACACGGAGTGGCTGTGCTGATTTAAAAGCCGGGACGAACTCGTGCTAGATATGAAAGAGTAGTACACTAGTAAAAAAAAGTTGGTAAACGGTCGAGTTGGTTCGAGTCGAGATGGCAAACGGTCGAGTTGACTGTAATCCGACGAACCACACGCAAAGAACTGTTGGCGTGTGTGTTAAGGGCGCCCGCTTTGGTTAATTGCTGCACATGCAGTATACCGGTCAATATAAAGCTGCTGTATGCTTTGACCGAATCATTGAGACGGTTTGGATATAACTTGCAGTCACTTAGCCCCATAAATGTGGCCTATTTACTGGACTGCCTCCGTAAACATAGGCCACACATCCACATGTACAAAAACGTGTCGATTTTGCCAAATTTTGATTTTCACATTTAGGCTTACTTTGTAGGGTTTTTTTGCTTTAGAAGCATTCTCACCCTCTATATAGGCTAATCAGAAAGTGCTGCCTTTTTCAAATGTCCATTTTTCGTGAAATTTCCAGATACATTTGCAAACGTTTGCGTATCAAAATTTCAACATGAAATTTCACAAAAATTAGACATCTGAAAAAGGCAGCACTTTCTGATTAGCCTATATAGAGGGTGAGAATGCTTCTAAAGCAAAAAAAACCTACAAAGTAAGCCTAAATGTGAAAATCAAAATTTGGCAAATTCGACACGTTTTTGTACACGTGGATGTGTGGCCTATGTTTACGGAGGCAGTCCAGTAAATAGGCCACATTTATGGGGCTAGCAGTCACTAAGCTAAAAGGATGTCAGATACTGCTACATACAGACAAGGGCGGATCGGGGAGGGGCAAAGGGACTGTTGTCACGTGGAGAAGACCACTTCGTTGCAGTAACTGAATGTGGAAACATCGTTATCGCTATTCTCCTGTTCAGCTTCAAGTTTAAACTTCGAATTTCATCCGAGGTTATCTTCGAAATTCTAAAAGTAGTTTCGTTGTCTGGTTTAAGTTTGATCTCATCGAGTAACTGTCCAAGAATGCCTAAGTCCACCCGGTCATCAGCCCCAGCTTCTGCGTATTGCGAGCAGGATGGATGTCGGCATTGCCAAGAGGCCGCGTACACGGGCCACGCAGTGGGGTGAGGGCACGTCGTGTTCGGATTGACGATGTGCCGACGCCGGTGGTCAGAAGTGCAGCCGGCGTTGGAACTACCGGAGCTGAGCATCGAACCTGCACCAGGACCGAGCCTGCTCCCATCGAGCCTGCCTCCCCCCCCCCCCCCCCAAATTTTTTTTTTTTTTAGTGACTTCGCAATCATGGGCGTCGCCAGGATTTTTTCCAGGGGGAGGGGGGCAAAGCAAAGTTTTCCCCCAAATGCCTTAAGTTGTTCATTGTATTTTCAATTTATCATTTTTCCGAGCGTGAGCAGGGGAGCTTTTGCCCTACCCCCCCCCCCCCCCCCCCCATCAAATAAACATCAATATGGCTTCACACCACTTTTTCCTTTTTTTTGTTTTCGTTTTCCGGGGGGAAGTACCCCCCCCCCCCCACCGCGACGCCCATGTTCGCAATAAAGGCATGACAATGAGTACACCACTATCGTTTCCTCAAAAAACATCGGTTAAAGTGGTCAGAAATTGCCTCAGATCGCACCACAGAGCATCTAGAATCCAAAAAAATTTCGGGGACCTTAAGCGGGCTCCGAACCCCACGCCGTAATTTTTTGGGACACACTTTTTGGGGACCAAATTTTTTTTTGGGCCCCCCCCCCAAAAAAAATTGTGTTCTGGATCCGCCCTTGCATACAGAGCAGTCCAAACTACTCGAACTATCAGGGAACTTGCCCAGAAAATGCACAAATCTCACAATCTTCTTAACAAGCAGAGAGAGATAACAAAGATCGGTTTGCCGTGATATGGGACACGGTGTTGACACACGTGGTAAAACCAACCTACCGATATCAAAAAGCTTTCTTGGATTGAAGATCGCAATGGTATACCAAACACCCCATGAAATTATCCCGTCTGGCTTGCTGAATTTTAAGAAACGTGAGAAATTTCAAATGACCGTCAATATTATGGACTGATATTTTGAAAGTCAAAATCGTGATTCGTGATCAGAAGGTTTTTGCATAATTTTCAATGTTTCCACGAAAAGTGTGATAATGCACTGAGCTGAAATTTCAACTGATCTGGTTGTGAACATTCTTCTTTGGAGTTTGAGAAGTGTTATAATTGGAACGAGCGAAATGCGTGTATAGTACAAATGATCCTCAGGGAGGCATGGCCCCTTGTTTCGCTTCACCAATGTAAAAACAAAAATATAAAATATGCAACTAACACTGCAAGAAATGAATTCAAATCGCCACAATGCAAAATTAATCATGAAATTACTCCTTGACACTCTCAAGGGGCGTGACCCCTCCCTCCGCCACTTGATTGTTTTTGTACGTGGCCGCTGGGGGCGCAAAGATGTGCTAAAGCCGTTGACGCAAATTACGAGCAAGTTCGGGCAAGGGCCCTTAGTCGACAAACGATTGATTTGTATCGCAACTTACGCCTGCGCACTGATTGCAACGTGCGAACGTCTCTAGTCAAACGCTGATCAAAATGTCATCGCAGATAGGCCCTATGGCCTACGATCGTCCATGTTCATGTAAAGCAAAATCACGCAGAAGCTTCAGTATTTCAGCGACAACCCGGAAACTTTTGTTGCCGTGGTCAGTTTTGTTGTATTGGTGTTAGGTGTTGTTTTTCCAGCCATCGAATAAATAACTTACGTTGGGGTGACCAAACATCCTTCCCCGACAAATAATCCCAAATTCGAACTTCACTGAATAACGTTATAGGCCCATGCTCATAATTACAAATTTTGATTCATTGCATCAGGCCTTTGGTCTTTTTGTGTTTTAACTTCACTCCTCGCCCCCGCCCGAAAAAATCTTGAAAATCGACAGCCAAGCCACGTGCACAAGTTTAGTCCCCCTTTCAAAAATCTTGAATCCACCGACTGTCGAACACTGAGTGAGCACCATAATTATTGTGGGTTCAAAATGTGCACATTGTGTGCCCGCAATGATACAATCACAGCAACAGCGCCCTCTTGTTGTCAGAAAACGGCACGGAATAAAGTGCAAGAATTGAAAAAAAAATCAATCAAGGTTGGTTTTCTAATTATTTCCAGACACTTCTGAGGAATGGATAACTGCCCAAATTGTTCGGCCCTTACTATCTTCGATCACCCTGAAAATACTGTTTAATTGCTGGTTTTTCTATAGCAACACGAACATTATTTACTTTTGAATGAGACACCGAACGAAAATAAATCTACTCACGTTGAATTCATGAAGAATTAGGCCTGACTGACAAACTTCACATTTTTTGCCGTCCGACATGAATTGAGACGGATCTTTTGGTGCGCTAGAGGTGTAAATGCAACCCCAAAATAAATGTTCTAAAAATGAGACAAACCTGACAATAAATAAATTTTAATCGTATACAATGTACGGTCGATTAAAAAATGTGTGTATACAGATTTAATGTAGAAATGATGTAAAGGGTCCGATAACGTTCACATTCGTACAATCAATCGTAACAGGCTGTTCGAGTGTAATTTTCTTCTAACAAAATTGCGAGAAAATACGCAATTAATATTAATATACATACCTTTCGAAAATTACCATGTCTCGTTGGAAAGTATTCTACTAATAGTTTAATGAGATATAGAATAATCGATTTCTATATAAAACATGATTTCTATTCAAAACATTTTAAAATAATAATTGTTATACACCGATTTCCTATTTCTAAACGGTTGAATACGGCATTTAATAAAAAGTTCACGCCCCTGGTGTATCACCTGGAGCACGAAGTCTAATTCTCTAATATCTCTCATAAATGTATCAGAACTATCCACACTCAAGTGATACTATAAGAAAAAAATCAGACAAACCAAAGTATGGAAAATAGCAGTACATTTGACTCCATTCTGCCGTTCAATGAGGCCTCGCCCTTGCTCATTAGCCTATATTTCAGTCCAAAAGGTTTTCTTCCGTAGAAGCTACATACGGGATAATAACAACGCCTGAATCAATCCATGTCATCTGATTGGTGGATTGTTGACCACTTGTCATTGAATAATTCGTCCCAAACCCACCACCCGGCCGCACCGCAAAAATAAAAGTTCTATTCCATGGTAAATAAAAGTTCCAATGCCCGGTCACACCATGATGGAGGAAGGAACACAAACCTTCCTCCATGGTCACACTATTGGTAGCTCTGACCAATCAGATGACGAGGATTTTATTGAGGTGTTGTGCAAAACAAATAATGAATGCTTCTGATTCGTGGAATGGAAAACATAATTTCATTCGGTGACAGTGTTCAACTCAACTCAGCTTCGACTCGTGGAATGGAACATTCCATCTGTCATCTCATGAAATTATTCTTACCATTGCACTCATAAACATTTATTATTTGTATATAGTGTTTCATGAGGAGATCGTTTCTACTTTTCATGGACTGAATTGTTTTCTATCGATACTGCTATATGATAAGTAGCCGTTTCAGATACATTGGATTTTATAATTATACGAGAATTTATCCGCTTATGATCAGAATACATTTTCTTAAAACATATCATTTCAAAACTATAGACAAAAACAATCTAATTTTACTTTATAAAAACAGCTAACTTGTTGACTTGACAACAACAATATACACGGCTGTATACATAAAATAATGCCCCAGACAGCTGATTACAATGTAGAGCGGTAAACGTGTAGACGTTTATATATAAATATATACATTTCTTTATCAGTGAAAACACCTGTTCGTTAATTGAAATTTTAGAAATATTCTTAAGTATAAAACAGATACAAAAACACAGTCTATATACAAGCAAATTGGCGGATATTTTAGTCATAGTGACTTTTTGTCGTGTGTTGACTGTAAAGCAACATCATTAGACCATTAAAAGAAGGATTATACATAGTCACAAATGTCAAAAAAGGTCTTCAAAAACCAGTAAAAAGTCGCAGAGAATTGCGATAGTTGTAAAACCTCGTGCATTATACAAAACGAAAATGACATCACGGATACGCGTAAAGCTAGCATTCGCACGAAGTATGAACTGGCCTTGTCTTCGGTAAACACCGCACTGTTATACCAACATTTTCCTAAAAGTCTACTCACTACAGAGCCCAAAATATGTAAATGTAAAACCTTGACTAGGATAAAATGTACAACTTTTTTGAAACTGGAATAAAATATACGTCACGATCCTTACCTGTCAAATTACCAAACTGACATGGAATTAATCACAGTGTAAAAATGAGATTTATATTTTATTAGTAAAAGTTGGTTTACTAGTCCGTTACAAGTCCATGACAAGTCCAAGAATAATAAAGGAATGTATTTGTCGCTTTTGAAAAGTTTGGCTCGTGACTTGACACTGGAGGACTAATGGACCATGGACCCGATTCACCAGGACGCCATTTTGGTCGTGTTCCCTGAATGTATTTTATAAATTGTGACCTGTTGAATGGGATGGTGCCAGACTATGTATTCATTTTAGCCTCACTTTCAGGTTTTTTTTTAAATGTGGCTTAAAACATTAGGGCATGGTTAATCACAAATTTTAAATTATTCATCAGAGCAGACTGGCATTAACTTGTAATTAACTTTATGTCATTGCTTTCATTTCTTTTCGCAAGTTCCAAAAATGACGATTCTACCTTGCTTTCAATTTAATATGGCCGTCTCAAAAATAAGGTTATATCACATTTTAAAGTGATCGCATAAAAATCTGCAGTTAGATTCTACTCCATGCCGTTGCTCATAACTTCAGCCAGCACCTTCCAAATGTTTTCCCACGCGTCTTGGACGTCTGGTGTGAACTCCTTGGATGACAGGCCATTTCTCATGGTATACATGAAGGCGTCCACTAGGGGCTGCATCAAAATAAAGACAATATACCAGGATGGATAATGGCAATGTATTCTGGATACCAGACCACTCTGTAAAACCATGGTTCTGTAATGTGCACCTTGTGGTACCTATATTGAACCAGACTATAACCACAGGTGCAATATAGATACCACACCGTGCTAATTTAGAACCGCTCTTTTGTTATACACCACATAGAACTGACGTTTCTGATATGATCATGGTTTTTATGTGGCCATCGCGTTGCCGAATAAGGACCAAACAAAAAATTCCAATCGCACTTTTTTTGCCATTTTGATGACTTCTGTGTGATTTTTTGTTCACCTTTGTTTTGAGTCTGCGTTACCGATTTCACTTGTACAGGGCGAGTCAAAAAAGGAAACCCAAATGGCAGGACCAATCCTTTAATAAAGTTTTGCATGCATGTAGCACTTTCAAAATCTGGGATATGAAAGCCCAATTAAAAAGCTTTCTTTCAGCACAAGAATCATTCAAATCACTCCTGTACTTTTCAATTTAAAACACAATCCCAATTCACATAGGGATGTGTGTGAATCATTTTCGTTTTGCTAAAAGAACACTTTCTTTTTTTGTGATCCGTGGACAGAACTTTAAAACGGTGTTTGTTTAAAATTCCGTAACTTAAAAAGTACACGAGTGATTTGAATGATTTTTGTACTAAAAAAAAGCTGATTAATTGGGCTTTCATATCCTAGATCTTGAAAGTGCTACATGCTGAATTTCATTTAAAAAATGGTCCTGCCATTTGGGTTTCCTTTTTTTTACTCACCCTGTATTGCCTAGTGTGACCAAGGGAATGTCTATATACGATTGTCTATATATTCGTGCACTTGGCTGTCTCATACTCTGAAAAACGACAGTTACTTAAGGTCGGATCGTTTTCCTCCGTTTGTTGTTTGTGAGTTTGATTTGTTCCTTTCTTCACATCTATTTGTGAAAGATTTTACCTTCGCTCGTTTTTTAACGAATGAGGGCGCTAGAATGGTGCCATTTTGCTGGGTATAGACAGTGGGAATACCACCTGCTTTTAACAACGTTTATCCTATCTTAAAATCAGAGATAATAAAAATGTCATTTTGAATAACAGCAACATGTAAAGTTACATCAGCAACCCGGGATTGGAATCTGTTTGCACCTAAACAGTTAAAGTTATTGTTTGTCGGTTGGTTGGTTCTGTTTTCTACCTGGAAGTGTTCAGGCTTGGCGCCGTAGACATTGTGTCTAGTCCCAAGGTCCTTCAGGATGGGAACTATCTTCCCCAGGTCATCCAGACCATCAACTGCCGTGCCGATCGTCTCCATGACCCCCTTGCCGTGAGCTCGCAGGTCCGAGTTGTGTTTCAGCATCTGGGGAGGAACTGACGACTTCCCGAAGGGGAAGAGTTCCCTAATGGATGGGTTCCTATCCAGAAACCTTGGACATTCAAAGAAAACATTGGAACCTTTCAGTCAGCTACACACCCTATAAAGTTCCGGGTCAGATTCGACTCTGAATCCGGCCAGATTTGCCCCGACACTCTTCCAGGTCAAAATGACAATCCTCCGTGTCATAATGACACTCTTCCATGTCAAAATGACAAACCTACGTGTCATAATGACACTCTTCCATGTCAAAATGACAATCCTCCGTGTCATAATGACACTCTTCCATGTCAAAATGACAATCCTCCGTGTCATAATGACACTCTTTTGAGTCAAAACGTTGTTTGTGTCAAATGGCACACACACCGTGAAGAGAGCGCTTGGAAACGCCCGTAGAAAGTGGAAATTTAAATCTTATTTGTCATTTTATTATTAAAAATAAATAGACTCAGCAACAACATCATTCATGGTTGGCAGCAGACCCGGCCTGGTTGATTAAAACAAAAATAGAAATGAAAAAAAGAAAATCAGATAACCAACCTGGCAAAAAGTGCGGCGCCCAAGTTGACGGAATCTTTTTGCATGACCTTCCAGCTTTTCTGAACCAGACGCTTGTCTCTCAGAGATATCAGCCCCTCCTCTGAATTTCCGTTCTCATCCAGTCTGTTGTATAATGATTATTGGAACATAAAATAACTCATTTGTCTTATCACGATGAAAATATGGGACTCCCATTTTGCCAAAAGATACACATTGCCATATTTCGAACTGGGTAGAAGGCAGTTTCTGATAATTCCTGTTCAACAACCAATCTGACCAGTACGTTTTGACAAAATTAAATAATTTCCTTTAGGCCTACGATTTCTCTTTATTCTGTTTTTGACTATAAACCTCATATAGAGGCGCTTATGTACAAGCATCTGTATATAACCTTACGTTAAAAAACAATTTAAAAAAAATAATAAAAATGTTACTACCTCATAGTTCGACTCATCGTCACATCAACCACCTTCAAGATGTTCCGCCACGCCTCCTGCGTTTCAGACGTGAAGACATTTGGTGACAGACCTTGTTTGAGGGAATACATTAATGCCTCAACAACAGCCTGCAATGAAAACAAACCAAATGTATACCATCCTTGAGAACATCTGTATCCAGTCCATCTTCAGGTACCCCCCCCCCCTTATCTTTGTTATCAACCTGATACTTCAAAGCCAAAATAACCCGGAAAATGATACAGTGAAGTGTAATTTTGACCATAAAAAGTGTCAGTTTGACCCGAAAAGGTGTAATTTTTGACCAAGAAAAGAATCAAGTCAATATATGACCCGGAACTTTTTAGAGTGTGAAAAAAATATCTGGGAACATAACTTACTGGGAAATGTTCAGGTCTGGCGCCGTAAATCTTGTGTCTAGCTCCGACTTCCTCTAGGATAGGAACTATCCTCCCCAAGTCATCTAGCCCAGCAACTGCCGTGCCGATCGTCTCCATGACCCCCTTGCCGTGGGCGCGCAGGTCCGGGTTCTGTTTCAGTTTCTCGGGCGGCAGGTTCAACTTGCCAAAGGAGAAGAGATTCTGCACGGAAGGGTTCTTCTCCAGAAGCCTTTTAGAAAAGCGAACAGGCATGCCGGTCTTGATATTGAATTAATTAATTTATGGACAGTTATCATCAGAGATGCTCTATAGATGGAAAGGGTTCCAATTCTTATCGAGCTTAGGTCAAGTTGAATGCAGCTTGGATGTTTCGTTTTGGGCTACATGCATTCCCGAGAATGTCATTGAAAAGCAAGATTTTTTGGTGTATGATGATGTTTTTACTTGCTTTAAAGTGCATGGGTCTTAGTCTTTTAAAAGTTGCTTTTATTATCCCTTTGGGATATTTTGACAATTTATCCGGGATGTTCTTTTGAGCAGGTCGATTAAAAAGACTGTGTCTTCTTGAACAGACGATCAGGGGACTTTACCTTACGAACATAACTGCGCCCAAGTTGACCAAGTCTTTTTGAACGAACTTCCAGCTATTCTGGACCAACTGCTTGTCTTTGGGAGATATCGGAGATGCCGTTGATTCCTCTTCTGACACTCCAGATTCATCGCTACTGCAAAGGAATAACGAGTGACACAAGATAAATTAAACATGACAGGAAGCTATCATGAAACTTGCACTGATGTAGAAGACACCTTTCAAAAGACCTTTCCCGACCGCGTATGTTTCGATTGTTTTATTTTTTTTTTTAAAGTTAAGTAAAATTGTCATTATTTGTCGAAGGAAAACTACTACTATCAATATTCATTGACCTTTCACAGCCTTCAATCAAATAACAGGTTAAGATCTTAATTTAACACTTAAACAATCCATCATTATTTATTTTATGCCTAAAGTGAAAGCTTAAAAAGTTTTTTATTCAATTCACGTTGCACTTAAATCGAATCTAATGTTCTATTATGAACAAGTGTTTGAGGTCCCATAAAAGGTCTCGTCTACGACACTGGAAATAGGTTATGAACTCTTCAGTAGCCCTCTATTTTTCATCAACTCTATGAACAGGGGTAACAACAAATATCTATTGCGGAGCGCTTTGAGGCATTGGTATGAAGCGCCATTACAAGCACCACTGGGAATGGAGGAAATGATTTGAAAAGGTGTAACGAATAATGTAGGTGGCGGAGGAAGCATACCTCATAGTGCTGCCCATTGTAACAGCTACCACACTCAAGATGTTCCTCCATGCCTCTTGAACGTCAGGCGTAAATATCTTGGGTGACAGACCTTTCTTCAAGGAGTACATGAACGCCTCAACGATAGCCTGAAACCCCAAACGGTGATGTCCATTTAGATTGTGAAAAATCATCAACAGGGAAGGTAAAGGTATAACGACATCTTTGCTGATCACCCTGTGGCCAAGGGGTTCTTTATTGAACATGATCTGTCAAGAGACCCTTTAGGCCTTGTAGATGTTTTCAGATAAGGACAATTAATGTAGCCTTATTTAGCACGTATCTTTAGGACTGTTTGGTGTACAGGCCAGGGCCAAGCGACCCTTGTGCCCGTCTCTGTTCCTTGTTTTATAGTAGCCCTTTCCATTGAGTGACTTTCAGCCTTGTAATACTAATAAGCAAATTCCATTAACACACAAAAAATATTTTTTGTTAACTGGGCATTCCTACCGGGAAGTGCGCAGGTTTGGCGCCGTAGGTCTTATGCCTAGCCCCGAGGTCTTCCATCATAGGAATGATTTTCCCCAGGTCGTCGGCTCCTGACACCAAAGTCCCAAACGTCAACATGACCCCCTTGCCATGCGCTCGCAGGTCCGGGTTTTGCCTCAGCTTGTCCGGCGGTAAGTTGAGCCTACCGAAGCTGAAAGTTTTCCGTATGCCTGGATTCTTTTCCAGAAGCCTGAATGACGAAAAAGACAGCCAAAGATGAATAAATTCCCCGTGTGGAGGTAAAATCTCCTGACAACATGCATGCGACTATTAAAAAGCCATTCGATTGTACACCTTCGAATAAAATTTACAGATTTAATTTGAAGAATGCATTCGTAAATAATATTATGCTTTGTTTGTTGGGTTGTTGGGGTATTTGTTTGTGTGTTTGTGTGTTTTATTTCTTTCTGGTAATGAAGCCAATGTTTCCTCAAAAGTGCCCCAGGCACTGTAGCTCGAAAGCCTGAGGAAACCTGTATACAGGAGACTATGAAAAGAATTGATAGTTTTACAGGTAGGAGGACACCCCGAGAAGAATGTTCAGGGAAAACCCCCAGAATCTGGTAGGGACTGAAAACCCGATCCACATAAGGTCCGGGCAGGAATCGAACCCAGGCCACATAGAGGTGGATCTGGGAGGCGAAGAAAGAAACCGTCACTGCGCCACCCTGACTCCCCAAACCGTGCGTTCCTTTGTGTCTTTTTCATAGACGTTCCTAGGTGTTTTTTTCATACTTCATTGTTATGAGAAAAAAATAGTCTACCAACCTTACAAACATACTGGCGCCCAAGTTGACCAAGTCTTTTTGAATGAACTTCCAGCTCCCCTGTGCCAGCTGCTTGTCTTTGGGAGATATCGTTACATCTGATGCACCGTTCGAATGGCTGCTGCGAAGGAAGGAACCAATCAAAAGAGGACACAAAAGGAATAAGACTAATACAAAGATGTATAGGCTTTGAATTGGCAAGAATCCGTTGAATTAATTATTCTCAGTGCATTTTGCAGATCGACTCACCAGCCTAACATGATTTAACACCTTCAAGACGTGCAGATGACATCAGGAGAAGTCAAATGCATATTATGCGAGTGTATTACACTATAGAACATCTGTACTGATTTATTGATCTATCAAAGCTGAGAGTTGAGAGGTTACCTCATAGAGGTGCTCATGGTAACATCCACAACCTTCAAGACGTTCCTCCATGCCTCTTGCACCTCAGCCGTGAACACCTCTGCCGAAACTCGAGTCTTCATGGAAAACATGAAAGCTTCAACCAAGGCCTGAAACCAAAAGGAAAAAAAGTGAGGAGATCCACAGTGAGACGGTACGAGAAAAGCAACTTGAAGAGTACTTCATTGTACCAGGGCTTGGATGACAAAAACGGTATATGGATGAGAGCAAACTGCGAGTAGAGTGGGTAAAGTTGGTTAAGGTACGCGATGGAGGAACGAGAAGTGCAGAGTTTGAACCTGCGCACATCCCATGATAGTACCTGTAGAGAAGTCTCAAAGACATAGCTAAGGCGTCTAATAGTGAGAGATCCAAAGGAAGCCGTCAAACCCTGTCCCAATATGTAATATTACTCGAAAAACAAAACTTACAGGGAAGTGTTCTGGTTTGGCGCCGTAACTGTTATGCCTGGCGCCGAGTTCTTTTAACGTAGGAACAATGTCCTTAAGATCGTCGAGACTGGCAACCAGAATTCCAATCGTCTCCATGACCCCCTTGCCATGGGCTCGCAGGTCCGGGTTCTGCCTCAGCTTGTCCGGCGGTAGGTTCAGCTTGCCAAAGGGAAAGAGTTTCTGAATGGAAGGATTCTTCTCCAAAAGTCTTTCATAATGAATACGAAAAAAAAAAAACACTTCGACATTAAGGAATTTCATCGTGGAATTCGTGATGCATAGATTATCCAAACCAATACTCAAAGATTTTAAATAAGAACGTTTGTACGAACAATTTTCATTAATGTCCTTCTGATTTATAGATCACTGTCAACCCTCTGTCAACTAGGAGGCTTAAAAAAACATTGTCACCTGGCAAAAAGGACTGCTCCCAGGTTAACTGCGTCTTTTTCCATGATCTTCCAGCTAGCCTGGACCAGGCGCTTGTTTTTGGAAGAAATCGGCCCCTCATCTTCGCTACTGCCGCTCCTGTTCAATTAATTTTGGCGAAAACAAAATCACTTTTAGTATTTGATTTAGCTTGAAACACAATTAAGGCGGCACACACATTCATGCCAATTTCTGTCGTCAGTGAGTGTAGTTTTGAGTACCCGGTTTGGGTCAACTTTGAAACTCGGCCGGCTGTCCTCGGTTTGGCTGTATTTATTTCATCTGAACTCAGTATGTGTAAGAACTATTTCATAAGCAGTAAGCCAAACCGGTTGACAATGGACCGATCCAGTAAGCCCCACCCACTGCGCACGTGGGCAAATTAACACGTGCTCCTCTCCAATGCCACGCTGCATTTTCCTGCCGCGCGCATCATACGCGCGTGCACGCATGTCGAACTTTTGTGCACGCACATCGGACATAAATCAAGGTTGTGATTGGTCAGAACACCATGGGGCGGTGCTTACTGGATCGGTCCAATGGGAAAACCAAGAACTGTCTGACAATGCATACAGGTCAGCGACAAATTAAGGGAACTAACTATACAGGGTGTGCATCAGAACCGGGTACCCGAGCACCCGACCGCTGATGTCAGGAACCGGTTCCAGATTATGGGATCGGGTACCCGTAACCAACTTTACAAATAGCTTAGTAACTTCTAAGACAGTGAAAAGAAAAGTTGTAAATGCCATTTGTGAGGAATTTTCAAAATGAAAATCAGGCCATCTGGAAAACCAAAACAGATTTTACGTTTATGTGCATTTTAACGGGCAACAGATAACGCTGGTGAAAGTTGCAGTTTTCACCGTAAAGCTAAGCCCATCGGAGAACTTCCGGGATTTGAATTTTGGGGTTGGGTCTCTTTCACGGGAACCCCGGTACCCGTGTTTTACTTCAATAGGGTGCCCGGTTCCTGTACTACCCGTTAATGCATACCCTGGCCGGCGGGCGCGTTTCCTGGGAAAAAAATAGCTCAAGGAGATTTAGAGACGGCAAAGGCTTACCATCGGCCTAATTATTGACGGCAATTAAATTGTGCATGTGAAATATTTTCTCATTTTGTTAAGATCCAAAGTTTGAACCTTTGGCACCTATTAATCCGGATATTGTAAGCTATAACGGTTTTGTTGATCATCAGTCACCAACTTTGAGTCGACTCTCACCCTTATATCGACTTCATGGTTCCAATGTTTACTCGACTATTATGGAGACCAGGGGACAATTTCATTGAACTGCGAAAAAGAAGATGCTGATTAGCAAATTTAGAAATGCTAACTTAGAGCCAGTCAAACGCAATACACATCTGTGGCTTTTTGCATGGTAACCTAGTTGTGCTAAGCAAAATCACAATCTGTTCTTAGCAAATTTCTGTGCCGAGGAAGAGCCACTGAAAATTGGCCTCTGAGTGGTTCCTGAGGTCATACCTCATTGTTTTGCTCATGGACGTAGCCACCATCTTCATCAGGTTCTGCCAAGCCTCTTGAGCCTCAGGGGTAAACAGCTTGGGCGGCAGACCGTTCTTCAGGGAATGCATGAGCGCCTCCACCAGTGCCTTCAGTTCGAAAGAGAATATCCCCGATGGTTAGTCAAAATGAACGGTCTTCTGGATAGACTTTTGTTTTGCGGCATCTTTATTTACAATAAAAACACAACCACACCCAAAAAAAATCAAGGTGGAGGTCAAGTCATCTCATGTTACTCACGAGTCATTAACAAAAAAACTGAGACAAATGTATCATTTTGTCATTGTTCAACCCCTGTTACTTGTGACCCAACTTGCGATTGAACTGTGATTTGATTTGTGATGGACGCGACTAAATCTGCAAAAAGTGATAGATTACTCAATTATCTGTATAAACTATATGTTAACGAATGATGTTTTAGGTACCAAAACGATATGTCAAGTATGAAAATATTAGCATATACATCTCTAAATTCTAAAGAGTGAAATTAGGGACTAGACGTTTTAGAATGAAAATCACTCTCATTTTCGATTGAAATAGTCTGAAAAAGAACCACTTTAGTTGAAGCTCGAGTGAAAACTCGATCTTTACGATTGAACAAATTTCATTCTAAAACGCCTAGTCCCTAGTTTCCGACTGTAGGAGTGAATCTTCAATAATAAACGTAACAAGTCCAAGACTCTTACCGGAAAGTGCTCGGGTTTGGCCCCGTACATCTGGTGTCTGGCTCCAAGGTCTTCCAAGATGGTAGCGATGATGTCTGGGTCATCCAGACCCATGACCACCGCACCGATGGTACTCATGACTCGCTGTCCGTGGGATCTCAGATCCTTGTTTCGTTTCAGCTTCTCCGCTGACAGGTTGAGCTTACCGAAGGTGAAGAGGTTCTGAATGGGAGGGCTCTTTTCCAACAATCTGATAACAAAAATTTTAG
Source organism: Patiria miniata (assembly GCF_015706575.1). Classification (NCBI taxonomy): domain Eukaryota; kingdom Metazoa; phylum Echinodermata; class Asteroidea; order Valvatida; family Asterinidae; genus Patiria; species Patiria miniata. The sequence continues at coordinate 343,619 of NW_024037051.1, forward strand.
GACATCACTGTAAACCTTTTAAAAAGAAGGTTTTTTGCCAAGAAGATGACACAGTATATAAGCTGATAAGGTGTAGGGTTGACCAGCTGCCTATAGAACATCAGGACTTCGGACACTTTCGCAGCAGTCCTTTAGGTTTTACTTATCGGTATCCAAGTGTATGATTGACCTAAGTAAAGACCCAGCATTAAGCTCCTCTGTAACTGAAGTGTGCTTACCTTACAAAGAGGGCTGCACCCAAGTTGACCATGTCTTTCTGTATGACCTTCCAGCACTCACGAACGAGCCGTTTGTCTCTTTGAGACATCGGTCCAACATCAGCATCATCGCTCCTGCAGTAAGCAAGATTAACAATTAGCGATATTTCCAATAACCAATTTTCACAAGTCCTCAAATTCAAACCTTGAAGAGTTCAGCTTATCCGACTTAGCAGCAGGTACATTGCAGGCAACTGGTGGAATGGCAAAGGGTGGAAAATATTTCAGGCTATCGCGATCTTCCGTTTGAATAGTCTATGACGTGCTCATTTCAATATGGAAATTAAAAAAGTGCAAGAAAATAGGTGAAATAAGACTCACGTACTCTGACTTGGGAACTCCAAGGGGCAATAACATTCCTTTAATCGAACAACATGAAATGTGGTTTATGACGAATACGTCACTTTTCTGTCACTGGAAGTGTATTTTGCATTCCAACAACAAGACGGTAACCTTTTGTGTATACACCATAGAATGTTAAATCGTGAACACGCTTACTCCGGCGTTATTGAGAAGTTTGCATTTTTTTGCAAACCATTAAAGACAAACACAAAAATAATGTTTGAATGGAGGCAAGTCAAGCCACAGGCTGCACAAATGAACTGTAACAAAGGCATTCCTTCGCTTTTGTATTGTTCATCTTGCGTTACTATACTTTGAATTGGACAGCTGTGAATTGACGTGCGATTAATTGTGAGCGGACATGTAATGTACTTAATGATCCATCGCAAGTACTCGACTTCAACACTGTTGTCTTTTTGATAGGTTCTATAGTTATTATACCTCATCGCTTCACTCATGAGTTCTGCAACCACTTTCAAGGCATTCTCCCAGGCTCCTTGCACCTCTGCAGTGAACACCTTCGGCGGTAGACCATCCTTCAGGGTAAAGATTAAGGCTTCCGCAAGAGGCTGACAAAATAAACAAGTGGTTGTTGGAACTCGCACATACTTTTAAATTGGGAATCATACCCGAGAAACAGTTGGATGTAAATGAAAATGAGACTCATAGTTGTGCCAGAAAAATGTGGATCGGCATTACCACGCTAATGCCACGTGTTCGCCTCACATCACACGTGTTCTTAACATGATTTGAAGGGCGCGTGTAGCCTAGTTGGAAAAACCCTATTGGTCGAGGAGCTGTGAGTGCGCGCGTATCGCCTGCCAATATTAGCGTCGTGCCCCTCAGTAATGGCTTCTCATTTTAGTCGTTGGAGAAGTCTGAAGGTGTCCAAGGATGTTTCTTTATTGATGGTTGTTAGTCTCAGTGTATGGTACCTTAAAGTGTTCCGGTTTGGTGCCATAAGCATTGTGCCTCGCTCCGAGATCTTTCAGGAAAGGTACCAGTTTTCCCGGGTTGTCCAGCGTCTCCACTGCCGTGCCAATCGTCTCCATGACATTCTTGCCGTGGGCACGCAGGTCCGCGTTGTCCTTTAGTTTCTCGGGGGACAAGTTGAGCTTGCCGAATGGGAAGAGGTTCTTGATGGCAGGGTTTTTCTCAAGAAGCCTTTGAATAAAACAGGGACAGAACTTGTCGTTTAAATTGATGGTGTTGGTGCAGGAATCCAGGGAGGTAGGAAAAGGAAAATCGTAAAGGAATCCTGTAGGATTCTTATAGTTTGTTTACATCTTCTACAGGTTCCTATAGGATCCGAAGAGATGTGACATTTGCACAATTATTTAGGACCACTTGAGGATTTAATAACACTCGACAGAACAACCTACGGGAAACGTATATGATCCTTGGAATTTTTCTAGAACGATTCGTCGAAGAATTGGCATCTTGTATGACACGAACAGTAGGCTAATAAATATAATGGATATCATGCCTACCCTAATTTTCATTTCTTGTTTTGTTAATGGGATCGCCAACCAGAAGGTCACAGGCCACTCAAGATAGCGGCAACGAAAAACAAACAAAGGATGCGATTTTTTTTTAGGAAAAATGTGTTTTTAGAGCACATTTTGGATGCACACGTCGTGCAGTTGAAGCAGCGGGTCAAAACTTTGAAGTGATTGAAGTGTCTGGAAGACAGCGATGCGTTATACGCATGACATCGACAACCATGACAACGCATGAGCCGGCCAATGATAGTGCAATACGTCATAATGAATATTTATTTTCTCATGAATATTTAGTTTATTTCAATGGATACTTCAAATACGTCCAAAGATTGATCATTGCAATAGCGATCGTGCGCGGCCTAGCGGTTAAAAGTCTCGTGTTTCAAGCAAGAGTCCGAGGTTCCAATCTCGATGAAGTAAGTGACTGATTAATAAATCAGAATAAAGGAAAGGAGAGGATGAGAGTAGAGGAGGGAAAAGTGGAGGAAATAGCCATAAAAGATGCAACTTTTGGCATTTGAAAATTAATTGAAAAAAGTGGTGATCCAGTACGGAAATTTTGTTTCAATACTGAGTGCTGAAAACCTAAAAATCAATGTTGACTGGCCTAATAAAAAAAGAATTTTGGACTGAGATTGAGAAACAAATTTTCCATTGGTCAGAAAATATCCACCCCCCCCCCCCCCACCTATACTATGTGCACGACCACAAAAGTAGCGTCGAGATCAGATGGGTCTAACTGTTACTTGTGTTACATTGTTTCCCACACAAAAAAATTAACCTGAAAGAATCAGTTTCACTTTCAGCGCATCAATGATCAAACCAATGTTGTTTATTGTGGCGAATGAACTACGGTCGTCTACGCATTACGTTACCTTGTTCTTATCTTGTTGTAACTGGTCGATTTTTGCTCTCTCCCGCCTAATCAGCCCTTTCTCTTCTGGCGGTAGAAATTGGATTTAATTGGGCTGCAAAGCCGCATGCTGACTCGAAGGAAAACCGACAAAAACTAAGGTGGCATCTGCAGTCTGTCTGTCCAATTTCTGTCGCCATTTTTTTCGTTCAGCTCACCGAAATGTCAAAAGGCAAACTCTGTTGTGTTATTGGGTCAGTGAACAGCGCCCTCAATAACACCTCCTGTAAGAACTTCACTCGCTATTTATAATTAAATAAAATTAAAGGAGGTCTCCTTTTGAAAAACGCGTTTACCACGAAATAATAAAAAAAAATTGAAAAGATTTGGGATGGGCCCTAACAAGGCTTCAGGTTTCCATTATAGTTAACTCCCACTGCACTCGGCACTCGTTTTCTTTTCCCTGCACAATATCTTTCGGGGGCCGGGGTACGGGGAGTTCGCTCGTCCCCCCCCCCCCGGCGCGGCCCCGCCCTGCAAACAGGTGTCGTGAGTGTCGGGGAGGGGGGGGGGGTGTCCATGTTCAACGGTTGTTGACAATTGGAGGGGGAAAATCGTTACAAAGAATTCTCATTAGAAATAAACTCTCAACAAATGTTATACTCAACTAAATGCGATGAAATTCTACTATCATTATAGTCAGCGAAATCATGGACGAGGGGACACCTCCCCCCCCCCCCGCCCCAGTTTTGTTTTAGCCCGCCCCGTAATGAGCCAATTGCTCTGAAATAAATTTTTAACAAATACAGGCAAACACAAGGTGACAACACACCATTCACATTTTAGGACGTAATAAAATCGAACTGAAAGGGAAAGTGCATGCACCAATTGAAAACTACATTTACTGAGCTGGCACTTTTTATTAAACAACACATTTCCATTCCCATCAGGTTGCCCTTTTAATTTTCATCACTTTTATTTAAGTGTGCCTGATAATGAGGTGCCAATTGTGGTTGACATTATTTTTGTTTGGCTAAGAAAAATCGGTGTGCGGGGTGGAGGTGGGCGGATGGAGGAGCCGGGCATTTTATGCCCGGCCTCAGTTATCCCTCTCCGGGATTTAAACCCCCCCCCTTTCCCGCATAACACACGGCCAACGTCAACTTATCTTCAATTTAAGAGTGTTTCATGACCCTAGCAGCCTGACCACTGTGGGTCTGCCACTGCCGGTGCCGAGAAGGCTTTCTTCGTTGCCTTGGATGGGGACGGGGAGAAAGCAAACAACTACTACGCCGATATTCCCGCGCTCAAGACCAAAGCTGTGGCCAAGGAGAACTCGTACTATGAAGTAGGACATAATCAGTGGCGTAAATCCATGCCGGAGAGTGTGGCAGATGGGGGATGACCATGCGGCAAAATCCTAAAATTGCCCGGTCGTGTGAATTCAAAATGGGATTTTTTTTGGGGGGGGGGGTGACACGATATTACATAGGGGTGCTGTTCACGATACAAAATACATGTAATGGAAACATACGTTTATACGTCCCTTAAACCGTAACCAGCCTTAATCTTCAAAAATCCCCCGGTTTTGGAGGATTTTGGAGGATTGAGGATGAATGGTGCTTGAGAAAAATTAGGATTTTGGAGAATTGAGGATGAATGGTGCTGAAGCAAATGAGGATTGAGGATGAATGGTGTTTGAAGAAGATGAATATTGGAATATTGAGGAGTATTTAGGATGAATGCATTTTGAGAGGCAGGACTGTCTGACGTGTTGGGAAGGATAGAGGCGCTGGGTATCCTTCATTTAAACACAAGTGCAACATTTTGAAGTATTTTGGAAGAATGAGGATGGTTCCTAGCAAAAAGGGGGCCTAAGGGGGTTGTTAACCTTCAAAGCTGGGCATTCAACTTATTCTCCGTGGTTTCTTTTCAATACTGTTTTATTAATTTGGACAGTTGGGAAGATTTTTGGGTTTCTCACCTTCAAAACGGGAGGGGGGCGGAACCAATTCCCCACCCCCGGTCAGAAAGTGTTGGGGATGGATCCGCCCATCCCCGCGGGATTTACGCCCATGAGGATATTACGTTTCAGTGCCAAATTAAAGGGAATGTACAACATTTGCTTTTGCTGCAGGTTTCAGAAATAAATGGATTTGGAGGATTAGTATGTTATAGCAAATATTGTTAAAATGACTTGTTTCACGATTTGGGCTTGTAGATGCTGGAAAAACCAAGACAACCAATCATGTTCTTGTAGTCGGGTTCCCTGACCCCACTTAAGATGAAACAGAGCAATGTATAACCTTTGCGGAATTGTAAGGTCAGAGAATCAGTCTAGCAGGCTTGTACCCCTTCACAGGTGTGTAATCAATTGCAAAGAAAACGCGGAATAACTAATTATGAAAAAATAAAAGCACTTTTTGAAAAAAAAAACAGTTTTCTCCAACGCTGGTCGGCCGACCAGTGTTGGAAAAATCCCATTTTTTCTTGAAAATGACAGCACACTAGGAGCCACGATTTTACAGAATGTTTTAGACTGTCATTCCCTAACAATCCAGTAAGGTATTTCGTGATAATTCGATCATTTCGTTTTGTGATGTTTGCAAATGTTGTATCTTCCCTTTAAGTAAAACATTAGTAACAAATTAACGTCTCACATAGCCTTGGTCAAGGCGCTAGTTGTTATTCATCCGGCCGTAACGCGGTAAACGATATCTTCGCTAGTGCTATGCATGCAGTCATAATGATGCATGCAGTGCATTAATAATACAGCGCGAACAGCGACCTCACGCGGCCACTATTTTTATGCAAATCAGTTGGACCCAATCTAGCGCCTTGGTTCAATCGTCCATGTGAGGTTTTGGGGGTGGTGCTCATTATGTTAATACCCTTAGCTGACCTTAAATGTCGTTTTCTTATTGGTCGATCGTTGCGTGGAAACTTGCATAGTGAAACGTGGCACCGTACATAGTCCATACACGTACACGTTGTGTGTCTCTGCACACGGCACCAATGCACAAAAAGTGTGGTTCCTGTCACGTCCGCAAAAGGCGAATAGCTGCAAATAATTTGATGACGTCCGGATTTACCAAGGTGTGATTGGACACTCCACATATTAGCCCCGCCTACACTTATCTGTATTCGCATACGAGGTCGTGCGCTAGAAATCCAGCGCAAAATAAAGAAAAACATAAGCTTTTGCCGACCATTGAACCAAGGCGCTAGATTGGGTCCAACTGATTTGCATAGAAATGGTGGCCGCGTGAGGTCGCTGTTCGCGCTGTATTTTTAATGCACCGCATGCATAGCGCTATCGAGGATATCGTTTACCGCGCTACGGCCGGGATGAATAACAACTAGCACCTTGACCAAGGCTACGTCTCACATCACATTGTTATATTGTGCCATAAGCCAAATAGCTATTGAAAGGTGTTAGTTACTGTATAAGAAATTAATCGTCGTTATTTTTATTTTTTTGATTACTGCACTATACCTTTTGGACACGAATATTGTGCCAGACGGTATTTGAGTGGTGTTGAATTATGTGTATTTAAATACAATGTATTGTAGAAACTTGACACGTGACCGTTCTAGATTAATAAAATTGCAGTATCCAAGTCACGATTTAACAAAGCAAAAGCGGACCTGGGGATCAGCTATTAAAGGGGCACATTCCAATCTACGGCGAGGTATACCCCCTTTCTGCATTGCCCTCACTACGTCCGTATTGCACAAACTTAATTGCAGCTGCTGTAAATAGTAATGCACTAATACAGTTTATCCTTTAAAATTTAGCAATGTAAGTGATCAATATACACACACCAACACCAAAACAGTCATGAGCAACAGAGAAAACAGCTTTATTAGAGCAGTGATGATATCCTAATCGCAGAGTACAATGTATATATAATCATGGTTTGCACACAAACAATACCACTAGGCTACAAATAGGTAAACATAGAACAGGTAAACTAATAGTGGTTTTCCCGGCTATTTTAAAACTTGTATCATTCGTATTCACCGTTTTTAATATTCCAGTTCGTCATTCAACATCGATTTAGTAAATACTTCCAATGTTTAATTTCGTCTTTTGTCATACCATTTCCATTGTTGTTCAATCGAATTCAATCCGCCAACGCCCATTTTCGGCGAGGAGTATTTGATTTCGTCTCGTCTACGCCGAACAGTTTTATTCAGAAATCAAATTCGTCTTTTGCCACACAATTTAAAGTTTGTTCAATTTCGCAACATTTTTTTTCTTTTACTTTTCCTGTTACTCACAAATGTTGCTTGTTTTTTAATCGATTTTCCTTGAAAAAGAAATGTCATTGACTCGTAGGTACAATGTAACAAAGTAAAATAAGGGTCATCGACTGTTTTTTCACATGGTCATCTTTATTTTTTCACTCTTTTAATGCCCAACGTTGCAGCCACTTGGACGTAGTCCACGGCATCATATTCAAAGGATTAATTCGTATCCTGTCCTGGTTAGAAACTTTGTTGTATGGACCTCGGGCACAAGGAACATGGTAAATAACCCACGCCAGACTAATTTACTTAGCAATTTTAAATTGATTGGCATAAGACGAATTTAATCTCTGAATACTGCCATTCTCTGAATACTGCCACAGTGTGTTTAAATGTGGTGACCGAACTTTGGAATTGAATGGTAAGTGACTAAATCGCTTTGGTAAAAGCGTGTGAATTTTGTTCTCAGACAAAACTGAATGTTACAGTTTGTGAATTTGAATGAAAAATGTTTCAAAATAGCCGGGAAAACCTATAGTATAGCTTGCCCAATAATTCGCATTACATTCCAAATTGTGTAAACTTTCATTCATTATCTGCTAAGGCATAGACGAATCAGGGCACGTGATCACTGTACACGAGGCCCCCTTCAATGTCGAAAGCATTGTGCAAGCTATTGCGCAATGCTAATTCCCCATTTCGGATTATCTGAACAATAGCTAACACAATGCTTTCGCCATTGAAGGGGGCCTTCGTGATAGAATTGACAGCATGCCCTGATTGGTCTATAGCATGTATATATAGAGATTTATATTGTTTTCATTTATTTTATGTATGTATGTATGTATGTATGTATGTGTGTTTGTTTGTTTGTTGGTTGATTGGATGGTTGGTTTGTTTTTGTTTCCATGCGAGTTGTATCCAGACTCCTTCTTTGTACTATATTTCGTTAAAAATAGGATAAAGCCGACCTCAATGTAAATTTAAAAGGTCTTTTTCACAAGAAAAAATGCTTTAATTCAGCGTATAGAACTGTATGACAATACAAGGTTTTCAACCATCCTGGGTTTTGATCAAAGAACTTGTTTCAATTAAATTAAGCCATTAAAGAAGTTTTTCCTAATTATTTAAAAAGTGACTTCGCCTTATAATTTCGCTTTAAAAAAAGTCGACATCAAGTCACACTCAACACCATATGAAACCAGACACATCAGATAAGGCAGTGGACCTATTTTGAATTTTTTTTTTGTCGTTTGTACCCTATTTGAACTTTTTTGTACTCACAAGTTGTTTCGAATAAATGTTTCTGATTACGAAATAAACCAAAAAGAGACTTTACAGATATATAAAAAACTACCATTTGTCAATGCAGTGTTTATTTGCCATGTCTTTATGTTTAACACAACTTGTAAATTTACCTTAATTAATACGTAGATTTGTTGGAAGTGTTCGCGAATTGAGAGGAGAATGTACTGCGCCTTGATGGTTGCCATATTTTCAATGGGGAGCGCCAATAAAATCCTAAAATCATTCACACTATATTAACTAATGCACCCTTGTCATGGCTATTTCTTCTTTAGGGGGAGACCGTTTCGGAATTTATTTTGGGGGGCTAGACAAAATTTTGGGGGGCTACAGCCCCCCCTAGCCCCCGCCCCCCCCCCCCCCCCCCCCCCCGTAGAACCGCGCCTGGGCCAACGATTTTGAGGAAAATAAAATTGATGAAGTCTTTGACAGAATAACGCTGTGTTAGGCCAAAAAAAGTATCCGGTTTCTGTTATGGAGCTTGCCCAAAAAAGTGGTGCGGCGACGCGGCTTTTTTTTTAACCTGTTTTTTTTTGCTTCAAATGTCGGCTGATGACTGCAAAATGGTGCCCGACTAAACTTAGTGCAAATATATGGGAGTCCAGAGAGGCCACATAAAGCTTATTCTTGATCATAACCCCATCTAAAAACACGTTAAAACTGTGCAGCAGCAGGATTCCAGTCAAACCAGTGAGTTTGGCGGTTTCGAGACATCATCTTTCATTGAAAAAAAAACCTTTTCATTTTGCCGACGCGCATGGCTACGGCGACGCGCGCGCATACCAGAAACCGGAGACTTATTTTTTTGGCTTTAAGGAATAAAACGAACATTTAGAATGACGGATATCAAATTTCGCAGAATACACAATGTTCGGGAACTGTTAAATTTCTAAAGCTTTAATTTGAGCTAGAAAGCGTTAGTTACAAATTGCGCAATGCGTACCATAAATCTAATAGTTATTAAAACAGTACTTATAGCACTGTGTGATTCCATTTTATAAGTCATCGAAACGTCCAATATACAGGGCGGGTAAAAAAAGAAAGTGACCGAATTAGAACAAAATATTAAAAAAAAAATACGTGGCTCGCTCCATTCCATAAAAATAACATAGGGATAAAGTACATGTTATTGTTTAGTAACTCTGAAATTTTCACGTAATTTGCAAACTTTAGTCCAAAGTTATGTCAAGTAGTCCACCTTATCATTTACCGTTTTTACGAATTTATGAAAACAGTGAAACATGAACGTTTCCACCTTCATGATCTACGAATGAAATCTTGCAAAGGAAACAGACAAAAATCGCCATCAATATTTGGGGGGGGGGGTGGGTTTGACTTGTTCCTCATATTCAAAAATGTCAGTCTTGACTCAATGATTAAAATCTCAAATGTATTTGAATAAGGGAATAAATGTGTGCTTCGGAGGTTTTTATCACTCTGTTTAAGACCACTTAGAGTCTGGGTGCTGATAATTACCCGAGCCGGAGGCGAGGGTAATTATCAGCACCCAGACTCTAAGTGGTCTTAAACAGAGTGATAAATACCGACGGAGCACATATTTATTCCCATTCATAAATACCTTTTCGGTAAAAAAAAATCATATAATTCGTTCAAAACATCCCGATTTTGTTCAACAAATTCACTTTATGCTTTTTGAAACATCCCTCTTGCAAAATAATGGAGTGTTCAGCTGGCGAGTAAGATGTAAACAACCCTTTTATGGAGATTGACGCGCGCGTATCATGTTCTGCGCGATGTCGCGCAGAACGCACCTGGCACGTTGCGTTTTGAATTTAGAACTATAAAATTCTGACTCCCTGGTATATTGTTGCGCATGCCTACGTTAGGATTGTGAACGTTCAACCAATGAAACGATAAGAGGCACTGGATTTTTAGGAGTCCACATTTTATTGTGACACTGGAAAAGTGTTTAAGACCAGCTAGCCATGTCTTTATCATCCGTTTAAGACCGGCCACGTGACTGGCTCTCGACCAATAGGAATGCGTAAACTGTCTTAGGTATTTATGAATGCCTGTTCATAATCTTTAATTCTCACTCAACTCAATAGCTTCCACTGGTATTCCATGGACAGCCATAAAAAAGGATATTTTCGGTAAAAAATGCATAGTTTCTGCTTGCTCAGATCAATTTCAGCAATTTTTTTCAGATGAGTGGAAGAACATTCCCTTTTATGACATTCTTCATTGGTGCATCAAATTTAATCCAGGTCGCTTTCTTTTTGACTCGCCCTGTATAAGGAATACGAAATGTTACACGGCTATAAATTTTACACTTTTAGCTCGCTGAATATTATTTTTCCGACTACCTTTGCTTGAGTATAAAATCATCTCAAACCGTAATAAATGCTTGCGTCTGAACAGTTTACTTCTGACTACAGATGGCGCCAACATCTTTGGCGTGGCTACAAGCCCGTTTCTTCAAGAAACGAGACGGGCAGTCAGCCAGTTGACTCTCAGACCCATCACAGGCCACTCCCTTCGTGTGGAATGGCCCCTCCGCGGAATTCGTCATCGCCATTCGCCAACCGAACCGATCCATCCAGAGACGCAGGGTCAACAAGCTTCAGGTCGTACTTGTCGTCTGCTCCCATTCGGTATGCGTCTCTGCGCCCCGTTGAGTCCCATTGTACGGTTATCCAGCCGTTACTCCGTAGTTCACTGACGATGCGGCCCTCTCCCGGCGGACTACCGTCCTGACATAAAGAGAGTTGTGATTTGAGTCGACAGCAAAGCCTCAATAAGCACAAGATAATGTACGTTTAATACTTCAAAACGGGTACGTCTAACCACCAGTCGGGTTATTTCTTTTGGTCAACATAATACTTATTTTACGTCAATTCCTCGTAGAATACGTTACATGGGAGTTGGATGAGCAAGGTATCGTAGCCTTATAGTAGAATAGTATTGTGACAAAATACGGGTAGTTCATTTGGATGAATTAGTGGGAACTTTGCCATTGGCGCCCCCTCCCCCAAAAAAAATATATAAAGGGGATGCATGCTACCTGTCTCCCCGGATCACCGCTCGTGAAGTCGACCAACTATACAGTCAACCACAAAATTAATAACACAATGCTAAACAAAGTGACCGATATATTCGTCAGTAAACCAAGATCAATCATATGCAGGCCCTACTGAAGCATAAAGATAAAACCATCCTAGCTACCATACCCGTCACGTGTAGCGTAAAATGGATTCCAATTGTAGGCTCAGGAATGGATACGTAGCCAAACATTTTTTTTCATGAGGATAATGTACCGGGCCCTGGCCAAGCCTTAGCCATTCCTTTAACGACCCGACCTCAACAAAATTAAGGTCAAGTCCAACCGAACCAAACCACAGTATAAAATCCATAAAGATAAGCCGGGAATTTTTACGAACAGCAATGTCAGTTGAAGCCACTGGGTCCACAGTCGGTAAAGACCCGAACTTAGCTGGCTTGTTGTTGTACAACAAGAACTGAGAAAGAGGCGACGCAGTTTTTTTTCTGACACATTAATCAAAACACACCGCCCTCACAATAACAAGTGTAGCCATCGCCCTGTCCCGGAGCGAACATTATCGTCTGCAGGTGAGCAAAGTCCCCCACCATAATACGCATGCGGAAACACAGCACGTGATTGAATAAAATTGTCATGTGATTTGAAATAACTCTATGTAGTTTAGATTTCCCGGCAAAAAAAGCTTGGCATCGCTTGGCACCGACCTAGCGTAGCACGCTAGTTCGGTGATCACAATGCTGCACGTTGCGGGGGTCGAGTCTCTGAAAATTGTTTAAATGTTTCTTCTCCCCACCCCCCCCCCACCCCCCCCACCCCCGGAGTGACAACGCCCTCCCAAGAGTAAATGAGCCAAATTCAGATGTATACCTGACCACCCCACTTCCAGTCTGATCCACGTACGACCTTCATCCCAATCCTCAGCAAACCGGCTATCTTAGATCCGCTCAGTGATGTAGGAATACCTGTACGGAAGACAAAGGATAGACAATTGGTCTCCTTTATACAAAAAGACGTTTTGAATTTCCTTCCATTATTTTGTGCGCTCGAAATAAGATATTTCTTGTGCTCGAAACTATTCGTGTGCTCAATATCCTTGACATGCTTATGCCTTATTAGTAGAAGTCACGCAGCCACGTAAGCTACGTAACAAATTTGAAAAGTTGATTGACAAACCTTTGCAATCCTCAATTGGACTGCATCCGGTCAACACATCTTCACTGGGCCTTGCCTCAAAGTGGAATTCCAGAAAGGATTTCTGCACCTCCGGGTTGTCCCCCTTCATGAACTTGGCGCAGAGATAGCGGGCCTCGTCGCAGGTCAGATCCGACATGTCCACCTGGTAACGGATGTCGTTGATGTTGAAGTTTCTGGAGAAAAAGCTTCGTTTCTTGAGGTCCTGGGACTGTTGACCTTGTGTTAGGACTTGCTCCACCAGGGTGCCGGGGAGCTGGACCGCGCCATCCTCCTGACTGCTCATCCACATGGAGGACTTCCACAGGCCTTGGCCAGCGACGCTGGTTGTCTCTCTGGTGTTGGCGTACAGCACGTCTAGGTTGACTGACAGATCGTTCTCCGCTCGACCTTCTTGGATGGACTGAGAGCCGGGAAGCACCGGTGTCACCTGATTCACAGTCACGTCTTAAAAAAACAACAAAAGAAAAGTATCAAATTATAACAATATGTATGGCGATCATGTAGTTACGGGGCCCCCTTTACTTTCGATCATAAGAGTCAAGGGTGTTTTTTACCATTCGAAAATGACCTTTTTAACCTAAAGCTGACTTCTCTCAATTTATTACCCCTTTTTTTGTTATTTTGAACAGTTTCTTGGGGTTGCAATTACAATTTTCATAAGCGGGTTACGGTTGGTGAAGTGCAATTCAGCGCGCCTTGCACGTTCAAGGTACCGCTTCGGCGGAGCCCCATAGTTCTAAGGGTATGTTCAGGGTACATCGCGGTGATCGCCATTTTTATTTTCGTATTGCGTTTTGTCGCGGTCATCGTCATTTTACCCCCAAATTTCCCTCAAAAATCGATGACGATTCTATGACGTACCTGCACGTTCTTAATGGTGCCAACCAGCTTGTTCAGTCAAATAAATTAAAAGTGGATTTTTTTCTCTTAATATATGGAACGGTGCCCGTAACTTCACAATCGCAATGTGTGCAACACTTTGTCAGAAGCAGATACTTGTTTTATTTAGTGAGGACAGCAGAAAGTCCCCATAACTCAGTCGTAATTTCCCTAACAAAACTTGGGTTCACTGCTGTTAAGGTACAATGCACGTCCCATTTAAGCACCAATCGTCAAACTGCTGCCAACGACTGCGTGTTGGATGTTTTGTCCATAAAATAATTTACTCAGAGCTGTGAACGAAACCCTTGTGCAATAGGTGTAATACAACAAGTACGATGTGGTCCCCGCCCCCTTTTGTTTTGCAGGAAACACAGTACAAAGTTGGTGAGTCACGTGTAATTTTTTTGCAACATTTTAAAGATAAAAACGTACTGTAAGGGCAGACTCGACAACAGTCGCCTGGAAATCCCATTGGGTTTCTACAGGTTGTTGGTTGGCAGGACTCAAACATGCAGCTGAGAATGGCATTGTTGCACGTGCAGGACGAACACATAGACAGCTTGTAGGTTTCCCCGTGGAGAGAAATCCGGTTGCTGTTGTCCATGCAGGGGAGTCGCTGCGGATAACGCTCGAAAACTAGGGGGACAATTAATGAACAAAATATATTGTCTCTCAGCAGCAAATAGAAAATGGAGGCAATCAATGTTCTAACAACCAAATTGAATCAGAACATTGATTGCCTCCATCTTGTCATCAGAGATTGGTCATAAATATTTATGACCATGCTCTGATGAGAAATACTTCAAACTACGGGTTGCGTGTGTACACAGATCTCAAGTTTACGGGGCTGCACTTATTGCAGCGAAAACTCTCCAAAAGTATCACCACGGCAAGTACACATACAACGAATAACAGATCAAAACACTTTTAAGTTGTACACCACCATTTTGGTTTTAACATACCTATATGAACGGCCTTCATAGGAACAAAGATGTATACATCCGTGTTTCTGCTAAATACAGCTATTAGAAAATGTAGCACTTTATGGCAAAAGCTCTACAGTTACTGATGAAGTAGCTGTAGCTTATGCCCTCAGTTTAATTTTAGTTAGTCTCGAAGGTACTTTTTTGACCTCAAATCAATTCATGAGTTCAAAATCCTTTTCATGTCTATGCCTAATAGTTTGTAGGGGTCACGCAGCGCATCCCCTACGGTCATGTGATTTCACAGACCCCTTTTTTAGATGGGGCTATAAGTCTTCTTCTTTTTTTTTTATATGTACAAAGTAAATAGAGCCTGCATACCTCTACAATCGGTGATTTCCGTACATCCGGTTAAAACCTCCTCTGTCGGGACTGCCTTGAAATGGTAGTCCAAGTAGTCCTTCTCCACCTCTGCGTTTGGTCCTTTGTTGAATTTGGCACAGACGTACTTGGCGTCATCACAAGAGTGATCCGTCAGGTCAAACGTGTATCGAATCCCCGGGATTCTAAAGAGCTCAGCTGACGATTTCTTCAAGTTTTTGGACTGCTGTCCTTCGGTCAATGCCTCCTCCACCACAGTGCCGGAGAGTTCGTTGGACCCATCTTCAAAGGTGCTCATCCACATCTTGGTCGTCCACAGACCTTCCCCTTCTATGCTCGTGGTTTCTCTGGTGCTGAGGTAGCCCACGTTCAGATCAAGGATAATTTCGTTTTCGGTTCCCTGCTGAATTGAGGTGCCAGGTGCGACCTCTGGCTCAACATCGGTCACCGTTATATCTGGATTACAGTAATGAATACAACAGTAGGTTAACGGAGTAAAGATAATCCAAGGTAAGTCACAATAGCTATCAAATGCACTTGGCCTTTTTTTTCTGGTGCAAAACACATACGATTTTGTGCACAAAATATTTCCTCAGAGCTGTGACCGTAAACCTTGTGCAATAGATGTAATACACGAAGGATGTGTTCCCCCCTAAGTTCGGCAGGCAACACAACGCAGTGGCGTATCCGCGGGGGGGGGGGGGGGGGGGGGGGGGGGGGGGGGGGGGGGGGGGGGCACCTTGCCCCCCCCCCCCCGGCGGATTTCTTTTGAAGTGTGCCCCAATTTGGAAGATGGGATTGAGACAGAGCTGTTTTAATACCCCCCCCCCATACGCAACTGAGCGAGTGAGTCACGTGCTATTAGTTTCCTGCATTGAAGGACATTTGCGAAAATTCAGTGATATAAGGCCCCTTGCTATACCAAGGAATTTGTTTTTTTACAACTTTTTAAAGATAACAACGTACTGTAAGGGCAGACTCGACAACAGACATCCGCAAATCGCATTGGGTTTCTACAATGTGCTGGTGGACAGGACTCAAACATGCAGCTGAGAATGCCATTGTTGCACGTGCAGGACGAACACTTAGTCATCTTGTAGGTTTCCCCGTGGAGAGAAATCCGGTTGCTGTTGTCCTTGCATGGCAGTAAAGCTAGAAAATACATAGTAAAAGTCGGAACGAAAAAAATGTTGCCTCTTTTGCAGCAAATAATAGAAGAATGAAAAAGGGAAGCAATCAATGTTTTAACAACCAAATTCAATACAACTATGACAATACTTTAATGAGATATACATCACAGTATGGGCTGAGCGGTATAAAAGGGGAGACACAGGCCTCAAGTTTGCACGGCTGCCCCCCCCCCCCCCCTGCAAAAAAACCCAAAAGGTAAGTGTTCTTTCAGCAAAACGAACACAATTCACATACGGATGTACGTGAATTGTTTTCGTCTTGCTGGAAGAACACTGACCGTTTTTTTGTGATCCGGGGACAGAACTTTAAAACGGTGTTTGTGTTTCATATTCCGTAACTTGAAAAGTACGTGAGTGATTTGAATGTTTCTTGCACTAAAAGAAAGTTTATTAATTGGGATTTTATATCCTAGATTTTGAAAGTGTTACATGCAGAACTTCATTACAAAAATTTTCCCGCTATTTGGTGGGTTTTTTTTTACTCAACCTGTATAACAAAATATCAAAACACTTTCAGTTGTACACCACCTACACCACCATTGGGTTTTATTAACATACCGTATGAACGACCTTTCATATTTATGGAACAAGATGTATACAGTACAGCCGTTTATGTCTGCTAGTTACAGCTATATAGAGAATGTAGCACTTTAAAGACTGAGCTGATAGCTACGGTTACTGATGAAGTAACCGTAGCTATGAAAACTTATGCCATAATTATAATTTTGGTTAGTCTTTAAAGACAAGTGCTACCATTTCTTGAGCTCGAAATCATTTCGAGCTTTCAAAATCCTTGTCATGTTTATGCCTAATAATTTGTAGAGGTCAAGCAGCGAAAACTACAGTCATTTGATTTAAAAAAAAAAAAACTTTTTTGGTCAATCTCCACTTTAAAAAAAATGTATATATTAAATATCTACAAGGGAAATAGAGCCTGCATACCTCTACATTCGGTGATTTCAGTACATCCGGTTAAAACCTCCTCTGTCGGGACTGCCTTGAAATGGTAGTCCAAGTAGTCCTTCTCCACCTCTGCGTTTGGTCCTTTGTTGAATTTGGCACAGACGTACTTGGCGTCACCACAAGAGTGATCCGTCAGGTCAAACGTGTATCGAATCTCCGGGATTCTAAAGAGCTCAGCTGACGATTTCTTCAAGTTTTTGGACTGCTGTCCCTCGGTCAATGCCTCCTCCACCACAGTGCCGGAGAGTTCATTGGACCCATCTGCCAAGGAACTCATCCACACCTTGGTCGTCCATAGACCCTCCCCTGCTATGCTCGTGGTTTCTCTGGTGTTGAGGTAGCCCACGTTCAGATCAAGGATAATTTTGTTTTTGGTTCCCTGCCAAATTGAGGTACCAGGTGCAACCTCTGGCTCAACATCTGTCACCGTTATATCTGGATTACAGTAATGAAAACAACAGTAGGTTTAAAACGGAGTAAAAATAATCCAAGGTAAATCACAATAGACATCAATTGCACTTGGCCTTTTTTTCTGGTGCAAAACACATACGATATTTCGTCACCGACACCACTAACTGACACCCGGTGGTCAGCGTTGCAGTAATACAAATCGGAGAAAAACGCTTTTAATTTTTTTTTTATTTACTCAGTAAAATAATCTATCTATCTTAGAGGTATTAGTATCACTTAACGTGAAAATGCTTTAACTACTCAATTATAAACGTTATATTGTGAAGATATGCTTAGTTAATAAGCAATTAAATGATTAAGACGGGTGTCAGTTCGTGAAAACGAAAATTTATGTGTTTTTGGGAGAGTGCGCGCACACACTGCGAATGCGTGCTCGCACTCTCCAAAAACACGTCAAGTTTCGTTTTCACGAACTGACACTCCCTAACGCTATCGCATGCGCGCACTCTCCGAAAACACGTAAATTTTTGTTTTTACGAACTGACACCCTGTGCAGTGTCACTTCGTGGTAACAAAAAACACCAGAATTGACCAATTTCTTGAAAATTCATCATTAAAATTTGCTTATTTTAGATGATTTCAGCAATTTTAACTTCGTCATGTTAAACTTCATGATACAAACTGCTAATATCGGCAAAAAAAGAAAATTTGAATTTTTAAATGTTTGTGTACACGTGTGATGCAGAGGGTGTCAGTTCGTGGTGTCGGTGACGATGGTACAAGACATGCTTTCACGATCTAAATTTACTCGGTTCACTAACGGAGTAACGGTTAAACTATAGGCCTACAACCTCTGTTAAGGTGCATTAAGGTAGCCCCATTTAAACACCAAACCATCAAGCTGCTGCCAACGACTGTGCTTTTAATGTTAATAATGCTTTTAATATTATAAGTAATATCCCGGTTATTGTAAAACGTTTATCATTTGAATTCACCGTTTCTAATAGTCAAATTCGTCCAGGAACATCAATTTAGTGCACTTCCAATGATTAATTGCGTCTGTTGTCAGACAACTTCAAATTCAGTTCAAGCAAATTCAAGCTAACGAGCGTACGTTTTCGTCCCCGGGGTATTCGATTTCGTCTCGTCTAGCAAAACCTTGTTATTCAGAAATCGAATTCGTCTAATTGATTTATATAAGACGAATTTGATCTCTGAATGCTGCCCATCGGCAACAGCTAATGACGAATTTGATCTGTCACTCGACCCGGTGACTAAAGAGGGTGAACAAACCTTAAACTTGAATGTTAAATGACTTAATTGGTTTTGTTAAAAGCGTGTGAAATTCAGTGACAGAATTGGTGAATTTGAATGAAACATCTTTTGAAATAGCCCGGAAACCTATATTCACTCAGAGCTGAGGTTCGACTGTTTCCCCCCTTTTTTTCGGCGTGAAACACAGTTAAATACGGAAGCGTAGAAGGGACAAGAGAAATTAAGAAAAATGTAGTTCCTATCTCGCCACGGCGAGTTACTATCTCGCCGCGGCGAGATTGTAACTCGATTTTGTTTTATTTCTCGTGGCCCTTCTACGCTTCCGTAGTTTAACCCTAAAGGCGATAGCCTGTAAAAAAAAAAAATTTCGCGACCCGAGCTGTTATGACTTTTTAGCCTCGAGCTTTGCGCATCGTTAGATACCAAACACATAAAATCGGACCACGGGTTGCCGCGTAGCGAAAATTGTTCCCTGCGCTACGCGCAGTGAAAACTGGATTTTCGCATATATGTCGTGTACACAGAGCAGAATTGCCATTCGTACATATGAATAATTAATTAGCCATAATTCCAAACCCTTTGAGATTGTAAAAAATAACCCGGCCCTTTTAGGGTTAAAGCAGATGAGTCTTTTTAAAGAACAAAAACGTACTGTAAGGGCAGACTGGACAACAGACGCCCGGAAATCCTACTGGGTTGTCACATGTTGCCGGCCCGCAGGACTCGAACATACAACTGAGAGTGGAGTTGTTACACGTGCAGGACGAACACCTGGTCGTCTTCAAGGTTTCCCCGTGGAAATATATCCGGCGGTGGTTGTCCATGCATGGTAAATGCGCAGGGTAACCATCCTCACTGGAGCTGGGAGCTAGTTCATAAAAAAACAAATATCACAACGGAAAATATCAAAGTATTTGCCGGGTGATACAACGGGAGACACGTGCCGCAAGCTTGCAGGGCTGCCCTAATTGCACCCAATACCCTATATAATTAACACCAAGGCAATAACGGTTACAGCATTAATAACAGATCAAAACACGTTCAGTTGTAAAGAGTAAGCCTTCAACTTGTACACCAAGTTGGGTTTTAACATACCGTACTCATGGGCGGCGCGGGGGAGGGGGAAAGGGGGCGCTTGCCCCCTCGGAAAAGCACAAAAAGGGGGGGGGGGGAGAAAAAAAAAAGGCGCAAAGTCATATTGTTGTTAATTTAATGGGGGGGGGCAATGGGGGGGAATGCTGGAAACTATAGTTAGGGTTTTTTTTGGGGGGGGGTGGGGAAATGTGCTTTGCCCCCCCCCCCCCCTCTAGAAAAAATCCTGGCGACGCCCATGAGGCCTTTCATATTCACGAAAACAAAGATGTGTGTAATGTTGTGCATCGGGTCGGGTTGACCAGGCCAAACCGACCCAAAAAAGCATAAATAGTGAATCCGGACAGCAACCGATCGAACTTCCCAAATCCGACCGAAGTCAGCACCATACGCCGGGACCCGAACCGACAAGAAAAAAAAAACCTGCAAGTATCTGGTTTGGGTAAATGTGTCCGCTTTTTTTGCCTGTATACTTGCCAGCGTCGGGTAAAAACCGTCGTCTCTCAGTAACAGAAGAATAATGTGACTTACTGGTGATCCTACCCGTTATGGACTGTGCAACATAGTTAGGCACATTCGCGCGGAGGATTGACGGTGCGCGCAAGAATTATTGTTGACCAATGGTTAAACCATAGTTAACCATAGTGGTTAACTCTATCTAGTCGACGATGGTTGACTACGCTAGTCGACTATTTGGAACCAGCCTACCGCGGCTGGTCGCGCAACGATTTATAGCTGGTTATCAATAGCAATTTCCATAGTATAGTGCAAAGGGGACCATCTACTGACTCTCTAAATTCCAAAGAGTGAAATTAGGGACTAAACATTTTAGAGTGAAAATCACTCTCATTTTCGATTAAAATAGTCTGAATAATGAACCACTTCAGTCGGAGCTCGAGTGAAATTTCGATCGATCATTAAGATTGAAGAAATTTAACTCTAAAACGTCTAGTCCCTAGTTTCCGACTGTGGGAGTAAATCTTCACTCGAATGAAGTGAATTTTCACTCTTTGGAATTTAGAGAGTATCAACAAAAAATATTATTTCAAATAAAGAGAAACAACAAGTGTTGAATAATATTGTGCGACCGCCATTTTTTTTTTTTACGGTTGTTGACATGACAATAGTTCGACTAGAGTCGTTCGCACTTCAACTTCAGTGTGCATGTGCTAGGTACGTCACGAACTGACCACTAGTTAACCACTGGTCCTTGCTCGAACTTGCCTAACTTATTGCGCCGCTTGAATTTTCGAACGTTTCGTTTTATTTCGGTAAATATCGGTTTATTTCGGGTTTTTCACATGATGGCTTATCCAACCCGACCCGACCCAAAAATCGCAAACGCAAAACCGAAAGCGACCCAAACCTTAGTATTACTATAGGTTTTCCTGCCCAACTTCGATAACTTAGCATCCGAATTAACGATAGGTTCATTCAATTTAGGACGAAATTGATTGACGAACTAGATCATCATTCAAAGAGCACAATCATTCAATTTAACCTTATGATTACACGATTGCACACATTTGTTCATACAGAATTGAAGAGTCAGAATTCAATTTTGGGAAAAAACATCCAAAGAACGTTGAAATTCGCGTGGACACTCCGCGAAGGGCGTTTTGGACGTTCAATTTTGTGAAAAGGCAAGCATTTGTGATGTGACATTCGTGCAATGTTTTCATTTAATGTTAATCTTCAAATTCGTATTTGGTTCTGTTTGAACAATATGCAAATTATACTACGAAAGACAGCGTGTAGTTTACAAACAGATCTCATTTACACTGATGAATTGCCGCCGAAGGAAGAACTTGTTCTGTCTTCTCAGCACGTAATTTGTTTCTTTTTGAATAATTATGAAAAGACAGAATAACACCTAAGTAAAATGAAATATAACAGCCAAAGTATATATTAGTACAGAAATGATCAATGAATGAAAAAGGGGGGCATGCAAATACAAAGGAGAAACAAAAGATGAATGAAAAATGGAGAGACAAAGAAGTACTTGCAAAATGTGATAAATGAAGAAAATAAACCCATTGCGAACAAATTCCGAATAATCTGAATTAGCACATTACACATAAATACGTGGGTGGGTGTGATCTGATACACCGTGCCCTCTGGAGACGTGTTGTACAATAGGGAACAAAAGATTGTATACGTCTCCACAGGACAATTTCTATAGATGAATACCACAAGATTTTCACGAAAAAGATATATGGATTTTACTCTCGAAAACTAGGAATTTCCAAGGTGGGTTGATTCGTCGCAAATGGAAAAGTTTTAGAAAAGGATATTAAGTCCAAATTTTAGCCAAGGAAATTAATTCTGGTTAAAATAAGAGCATTTTGAAACTTCACTTTCAAACTCGAAAACTTTACTACACGAGAACAAAGAAATGTCTTCACAAGAATACAAATTTCAGTATATAGTGTGTGGGTGTGTGTTTGTTGCATGTAAAAATAACAAATTGTAAACTCCATTTAGTCAATATAATCATTGTCCATGTCAGTTTTTCCTCATAAACATTGTACTTTCCTTCTCAAATTTGAAGGCTAGAAGTGCGAAAAATCAGTATTGCCCATAGACGAAAACAAAAGTAAAATTCGGGAGAAAATTCTCCTTCTAGTCACCCGGCGCGAAATCGAATGACGGCTATATCGTTTAATTGATTGCAGCTAGTTCTAAATTGAATGCGTGAAAGTACACAATTCAAAGTCTGCAAACGAAATTGAAGGCTCAAAGTTTGAAGATGAAGCACGAGAGCAACGACCTGAGAAAAATCGCTCGGAAACGAATGCACGCACGTTGATGGATTTGACTGCTGTTTTGCCGAATTCGGCCAGGAAAACCTATATTACGCTGGGCAGGAGGATTCGTCGCTCCCCGAATGTTTTGCAGTCGAGTAACTCGTAAACAAATCGCGAACAGCTCTTGAACACACACACCGAGAACCAGTACTGAAAAGAAGTTTAAAAACGGAGAAAAACACACACAAACAAAAAATGCCTGCTTTGGCTGTACAGCCGAAGCAGCTAATGAAAGCAATTGGTGATTCGAAGTAGGGTATCTTACTTACATGATGAGCTGAGCTCCTGCGCCCGGCAAAAAGTTTGATAGCAACAAGGAATAGGAGGCAGACGCACCGGCCTCTTCGGCTCACCAAACTATACATGGTTGAGACAATCCCTGGGAACCGCAATCCACAGAATGCAGGCAAGGCAGAATTTCAAGCCCCTATATACAGGTCCCCTATATACAGTTCATTTTCTAAGAATATATTCATGACACATCTGACCCAAAAGATCAAGACACCTGATGTGAATATCATTATGGGATGGCCTTCTACTGATCAACAAAGTTCCTGCTATATAGAAGAGCTTTTTTTCCGCCCTCGATCGTATATCAGTTCATTTCTTAAAATATATTGGTGACACATCTGACCCAAAAGATCAAGACACCTGATGTGAATATCATTATGGGATGGCTTTCTACTGATCAACAAAGTTCCTGCTATATAGAAGAGCTTTTTTTTTCTACTCAGGGTCTCATAATCAGTTCACTTCTTAGAATATACTGATGACACAACCTGACCCAAACGATCAAGACGCCTGATGCGAATATCATGAAATTACAGTCTGCATTGTATCCTATCCCCCCCCCCTCTCGCTAGCTAGCAGGTAAGAATTGTGCCCACAATGTTGGGGTAGTGCATATGCCAAGGAGGTAAGGACTTTGACACTTCATATTCTATAAACATCAAAACGTCCTGCAAATCTTCACAAGAACTTACAGACCGACACACATTTACTGTACAGAATTGAGAAAACACCCGAACCGCCACAAAATTATTTTTTTTCCCCTCGTCACAGTTCCCCCTCGTTATGTTGTTGATGATTTTGAAGAAATGAATCTTTTTGGCAAAGTTCATCAGAAGGCGTCAAGGACCGAATCGAAAGCTTTTCCGGGATGTGTGACCTTAAGGGGGCATGGGTTACGACTTCTGCTCGTATCAGTGTCGATGCATGAACATGTCTCTTATTGTATTTTTAGCAGTTGTTGGCACATAAATTATTATGTGGAAAACATTTCCAAGTAAATCGAAATCATTCTTTGGAAGTATTATATTTGTCGGAAAAACATGGCAAGGACCAACGGAGTGTGGTTACCAGACACGGTTCTATACGGGGGATGGGGGAGGGGCCTTTTGTCTAGCCCCCCAAAAAAATTCCATAAAAAACTAAAATGTGTTTTGTGACAAACACAAGCTGTTTCGGATATTCGAAATAATCTGTGCACGTGATGAACAATCAGTGATGTCACTAACACTGTCATCTATAACAACACATTATACGTACATGTCAAGTTATAACCAAATCGAACGTATAGGTCTGTAAATATAGGCCTATAAAGAACAAAATGCCCCTTTAAGGGACGTCACGTGACATTTGATGATGACATCACATGAATTTTCATCTATAACCCATCTCGGCATTGGTACGATCACGAATTTCTTCCAGGATTATCTGTGGGTGGTAGTCTAAGTGTGTACCAGGTCTAACGTCAATCGCATAATTTACAAAAGTGCCAAAGTAGAGTGTTTTAAAACGTGTACAAACCCTATGGGGAAAAATGCATCTTTAATGTGATGTAACCAAACACCTGATGACGTCACGATCACAAATTTCTTCTAGGACCATCTGTGGGTGGTTGTCTAAGTGTGTACCAAGTATAAAGTCGATCAAATTTACGAAAGTGCCAAAAAGTGAAGCGTTTTAAAACGTGTACAAAACCTATGGGGAAAATATGCATCTTTAATGTAAAGTAACGTGACACCTGATGACGTCATGATCACAAATTTCTTCAAGGACCATTTGTGGGTGATGGTCTAAGTGTGTACCAAGTGTAACGTCGATCAGATTTACGAAAGTGCCGAAATGGAGCGTTTTAAAACATGTACAAACCCTATGGGGAAATAAGCATCTTTAATGTGACGTAACCTGACTCTTGATGACGTCACGATCACGAATTTCTTCTAGGACCATTTGTGAGTGGTAGTCTAATTATAAATTAAGTTTAAAGTCGATTGGATTTACGAAGATACCAAACTGGAGTGTTTTAAAACGTGTACAAAACATATGGGGAAAATGCATCTTTAATGTGACGTAACCTGACACCTGATGACGTCACGATCACAAATTTCTTCTAGGACCATCTGTGGTGGTGGTCTCAGTATGTACCAAGTCTGAAATCAATCGGCTTTATAAAAGTGGCAAAGTGGACTGCCAGAAGAAACGTGTGTTAAACCTATGGGAAAAAGTCTGAAAAAAGGAGAAAAAAAAAAAAAACTAGA
>NW_024037051.1:369311-398177 GCF_015706575.1 Patiria miniata
CCCATGAAATTATTCCGTCTGGCTTGCTGAATTTTAAGAAAACGTGAGAAATTTCAAATGACCGTCAATATTATGGACTGATATTTTGAAAGTCAAAATCGTGATTCGTGATCAGAAGGTTTTTGCATCATTTTCAATGTTTCCACGAAAAGTGTGATAATGCACTGAGCTGAAATTTCAACTGATCTGGTTGTGAACATTCTTCTTTGGAGTTTGAGAAGTGTTATAATTGGAACGAGCGAAATGCGTGTATAGTACAAATGATCCTCAGGGAGGCATGGCCCCTTGTTTCGCTTCACCAATGTAAAAACAACTAGAGATGAGTTTGTGGACAAACACAAGCTGTTTCGGATATTCGAAATACTCTGTGCACGTCATGAACAATCACTGACGTCACTAAAAATGTCATCTATAACAGCATATTATACGTACATGTCAAGTTATAACCAAATCGAAAATGTAAGTCTGTAAATATAGGCCTATAAAGAACAAAATGCACCTTTAAGGGACGTCACATGACATTTGATGATGACATCACATGAATTTGTCTATAACCCATCTCGGCATTGGTACGATCACGAATTTCTTCTAGGACCATCTGTGGGTGATAGTCTAAGTGTGTACCAGGTCTAACGTCGATCGCATAATTTACAAAAGTGCAAAGTAGAGTGTTTTTAAAACGTGTACAAACCCTATGGGGAAAAATGCATCTTTAATGTGACGTAACCCAACACCTGATGACGCCACGATCACAAATTTCTTCTTGGACCATCTGTGGGTGGTGGTCTAAGTATGTATTAAGTCTGAGGTCGATCGCATTTATGAAGGTGCCAAGGTGGAGCGTTTTAAAACGTGTACAAAACATATAGGGAAAATGTGCATCTTTAATGTGAAGTAACGTGACACCTGATGACGTCACGATCTCGAATTTCTTCAAGAACCATCTGTGGGTGATGGTCTAAGTGTGTACCAAGTGTAACGTCCATCGGATTTACAAAAGTGCCGAAATGGAGCGTTTTAATACATGTACAAACCCTATGGGGAAAAATGCATCTTTAATGTGACGTAACCTGACACTTGATGACGTCACGATCACGAATTTCGTCTAGAACCATCTGTGGGTGGTGGTCTAAGTATGAATTAAGTTTAAAGTCGATCGGATTTACGAAAATGCCAAACTGGAGTGTTTTAAAACGTGTACAAAACATATGGGGGAAAATGCATCTTTAATGTGACGTAACCTGACACCTGATGACGTCACGATCACAAATTTCTTCTAGGACCATCTGTGGGTGGTGGTCTAAGTTTGTACCAAGTCTGAAATCAATCGGATTTAAAAAAGTGGCAAAGTGGACTGCCAGAAGAAACGTGTGTTAAACCTATGGAGAAAAAGTCTGAAAAAGGAGAAAAAAAAAAAAAGAAACTAGAGATGTGTTTGTGGACAAACACAAGCTGTTTCGGATATTCGAAATACTCTGTGCATGTGATGAACAATCAGTGACGTCACTAAAAATGTCATCTATAACAGCACATTATACGTACATGTCAAGTTATAACCAAATCGAACATAAAGGTCTGTAAATATAGGCCAATGAAGAACAAAATGCCCCTTTAAGGGACGTCACATGACATTTGATGATGACATCACATGAATGTTCATCTATAACCCATCTTGGCATTGGTACGATCACGAATTTCTTCTAGGACCATCTGTAGGTGGTAGTCTAAGTGTATACCAGGTATAACGTCGATCGCATAATTTACAAAAGTGCCAAAGTAGAGTGTTTTAAAACGTGTACAAACCCTATGGGGAAAAATGCATCTTTAATGTGATGTAACCCAACACATGATGACGTCGCGATCACGAATTTCTTCTAGGACCATCTGTTGGTGGTGGTCTAAGTATGTATTAAGTCTGAGGTCGATCGCATTTATGAAGGTGCCAAGGTGGAGTGTTTTAAAACGTGTACAAAGCATATACGGAAAATGTGCATCTTTAATGTGAGATAGCGTAACAACTGATGACGTCACGATCACGAATTTCTTCTTGGACCATCTGTGGATGGTGGTCTAAGTATGTATTAAGTCTGAGGTCGATCGCATTTATGAAGGTGCCAAGGTGGAGTGTTTTAAAACGTGTACAAAGCATATAGGGAAAATGTGCATCTTTAATGTGAAGTAGCGTGACAACTGATGACGTCACGATCACGAATTTCTTTAAGGACCATCTGTGGGTGATGGTCTCAGTGTGACCAAGTGTAACGTCGATCGTATTTACGAAAGTGCCGAAATGGAGCGTTTTAATACATGTACAAACCCTATGGGGGAAAAATGCATCTTTAATGTGACGTAACCTGACACTTGATGACGTCACGATCACGAATTTCGTCTAGAACCATCTGTGGGTGGTGGTCTAAGTATGAATTAAGTTTAAAGTCGATCGGGTTTACGAAGATGCCAAACTGGAGTGTTTTAAAACGTGTACAAACATATGGGGGAAAATGCATCTTTAATGTGACGTAACCAGACACTTGATGACGTCACAATCACGAATTTCGTCTAGAACCATCTGTGGGTGGTGGTTTAAGTATGAATTAAGTTTAAAGTCGATCGGATTTACGAAGATGCCAAACTGGAGTGTTTTAAAAACGTGTACAAAACATATGGGGGAAAATGCATCTTTAATGTGACGTAACCAGACACTTGATGACGTCACGATCACGAATTTCGTCTAGAACCATCTGTGGGTGGTGGTCTAAGTACGAATTAAGTTTAAAGTCGATCGGATTTACGAAGATGCCAAACTGGAGTGTTTTAAAACGTGTACAAAACATATGGGGAAAAATGCATCTTTAATGTAACGTAACCTGACACCTGATGACGTCACGATCACAAATTTCTTCTAGGACCATCTGTGGGTGGTGGTCTAAGTATGTACCAAGTCTGAAATCAATCGGATTTAAAAAAGTGGCAAAGTGGACTGCCAGAAGAAACGTGTGTTAAACCTATGGAGAAAAAGTCTGAAAAAGGAGAAGAAAAAAAAAAAAAAAAAACTAGAGATGTGTTTGTGGACAAACACAAGCTGTTTCGGATATTCAAAATACTCTGTGCACGTGATGAACAATCAGTGACGTCACTAAAAAAGTCATCTATAACAGCACATTATACGTACATGTCAAGTTATAACCAAATCGAACATATAGGTCTATAAATATAGGCCTATGAAGAACAAAATGCCCCTTTAAGGGACGTCACATGACATTTGATGATGACATCACATGAATTTTCATCTATAACCCATCTCGGCATTGGTACGATTACGAATTTCCTCTAGGAGCATCTGTGGGTGGTAGTCTAAGTGTGTACCAGGTCTAACGTCGATCGCATAATTTACAAAAGTGCCAAAGTAGAGTGTTTTAAAACGTGTACAAACCCTATGGGGAAAAATGCATCTTTAATGTGATGTAACCCAACACCTGATGACGTCACGATCGCGCATTTCTTCTAGGACCATCTTTGGGTGGTGGTCTAAAAATGTATCAAGACTGAGGTCGATCGGATTTACGAAGGTGCCAAATTGGAGTGTTTTAAAACGTGTACAAAACATATGGGGAAAAACGCATCTTTAATGTGACGTAACCTGACACTTGATGACGTCACGATCACGAATTTCGTCTAGAACCATCTGTGGGTGGTGGTCTAAGTATGAATCAAGTTTAAAGTCGATCGGATTTACGAAGATGCCAAACTGGTGTGTTTTAAAACGTGTACAAAACATATGGGGCAAAATGCATCTTTAATTTGATGTAACCTGACACCTGATGACGTCATGATCACAAATTTCTTCTAGGACCATCTGTGGGTGGTGGTCTAAGTGTGTACCAAGTGTAACGTCGATCGGATTTACGAAAGTGCCTAAATGGAGCGTTTTAATACATGTACAAACCCTATGGGCAAAAATGCATCTTTATGTGACGTAAACCTGACACTTGATGACGTCATGATCAAATTTCTTCTAGGACCATCTGTAGTGGTGGTCTAAGTATGTACCAAGTCTGAAATCAATCGGATTTAAAAAGTGGCAAAGTGGACTTGTAGAAGAAACGTGTGTTAAACCTATGGAGAAAAAGTCTGAAAAAGGAGAAAAAAAAAAAAAAAAAAAAAAAAAAAGAAAAAAGAAAAAAAAATCTTAACGAAAACAAGAGCTGTTTCGGTGTGTCACCGAAACAGCTAAAAAGAAAAAAGAAAAAAAAAAATCTAACGAAAACAAGAGCTGTTTCGGTGTGTAACCGAAACAGCTAAAAAAAAATGAAAAAAAGAAAAAAAAAAATCTAACGGAAACAAGAGCTGTTTCGGTGTGTAACCGAAACAGCTAAAATATAAAATATGCAACTAACACTGCAAGAAATGAATTCAAATCGCCACAATGCAAAATTAATCATGAAATTACTCCTTGACACTCTCAAGGGGCGTGACCCCTCCCTCCGCCACTTGATTGTTTTTGTACGTGGCCGCTGGGGGCGCAAAGATGTGCTAAAGCCGTTGACGCAAATTACGAGCAAGTTCGGGCAAGGGCCCTTAGTCGACAAACGATTGATTTGTATCGCAACTTACGCCTGCGCACTGATTGCAACGTGCGAACGTCTCTAGTCAAAACGCTGATCAAAATGTCATCGCAGATAGGCCCTATGGCCTACGATCGTCCATGTTCATGTAAAGCAAAATCACGCAGAAGCTTCAGTATTTCAGCGACAACCCGGAAACTTTTGTTGCCGTGGTCAGTTTTGTTGTATTGGTGTTAGGTGTTGTTTTTCCAGCCATCGAATAAATAACTTACGTTGGGGTGACCAAACATCCTTCCCCGACAAATAATCCCAAATTCGAACTTCACTGAATAACGTTATAGGCCCATGCTCATAATTACAAATTTTGATTCATTGCATCAGGCCTTTGGTCTTTTTGTTTTTAACTTCACTCCTCGCCCCCGCCCGAAAAAATCTTGAAAATCGACAGCCAAGCCACGTGCACAAGTTTAGTCCCCCTTTCAAAAATCTTGAATCCACCGACTGTCGAACACTGAGTGAGCACCATAATTATTGTGGGTTCAAAATGTGCACATTGTGTGCCCGCAATGATACAATCACAGCAACAGCGCCCTCTTGTTGTCAGAAAACGGCACGGAATAAAGTGCAAGAATTGAAAAAAAAATCAATCAAGGTTGGTTTTCTAATTATTTCCAGACACTTCTGAGGAATGGATAACTGCCCAAATTGTTCGGCCCTTACTATCTTCGATCACCCTGAAAATACTGTTTAATTGCTGGTTTTTCTATAGCAACACGAACATTATTTACTTTTGAATGAGACACCGAACGAAAATAAATCTACTCACGTTGAATTCATGAAGAATTAGGCCTGACTGACAAACTTCACATTTTTTGCCGTCCGACATGAATTGAGACGGATCTTTTGGTGCGCTAGAGGTGTAAATGCAACCCCAAAATAAATGTTCTAAAAATGAGACAAACCTGACAATAAATAAATTTTAATCGTATACAATGTACGGTCGATTAAAAAATGTGTGTATACAGATTTAATGTAGAAATGATGTAAAGGGTCCGATAACGTTCACATTCGTACAATCAATCGTAACAGGCTGTTCGAGTGTAATTTTCTTCTAACAAAATTGCGAGAAAATACGCAATTAATATTAATATACATACCTTTCGAAAATTACCATGTCTCGTTGGAAAGTATTCTACTAATAGTTTAATGAGATATAGAATAATCGATTTCTATATAAAACATGATTTCTATTCAAAACATTTTAAAATAATAATTGTTATACACCGATTTCCTATTTCTAAACGGTTGAATACGGCATTTAATAAAAAGTTCACGCCCCTGGTGTATCACCTGGAGCACGAAGTCTAATTCTCTAATATCTCTCATAAATGTATCAGAACTATCCACACTCAAGTGATACTATAAGAAAAAAATCAGACAAACCAAAGTATGGAAAATAGCAGTACATTTGACTCCATTCTGCCGTTCAATGAGGCCTCGCCCTTGCTCATTAGCCTATATTTCAGTCCAAAAGGTTTTCTTCCGTAGAAGCTACATACGGGATAATAACAACGCCTGAATCAATCCATGTCATCTGATTGGTGGATTGTTGACCACTTGTCATTGAATAATTCGTCCCAAACCCACCACCCGGCCGCACCGCAAAAATAAAAGTTCTATTCCATGGTAAATAAAAGTTCCAATGCCCGGTCACACCATGATGGAGGAAGGAACACAAACCTTCCTCCATGGTCACACTATTGGTAGCTCTGACCAATCAGATGACGAGGATTTTATTGAGGTGTTGTGCAAAACAAATAATGAATGCTTCTGATTCGTGGAATGGAAAACATAATTTCATTCGGTGACAGTGTTCAACTCAACTCAGCTTCGACTCGTGGAATGGAACATTCCATCTGTCATCTCATGAAATTATTCTTACCATTGCACTCATAAACATTTATTATTTGTATATAGTGTTTCATGAGGAGATCGTTTCTACTTTTCATGGACTGAATTGTTTTCTATCGATACTGCTATATGATAAGTAGCCGTTTCAGATACATTGGATTTTATAATTATACGAGAATTTATCCGCTTATGATCAGAATACATTTTCTTAAAACATATCATTTCAAAACTATAGACAAAAACAATCTAATTTTACTTTATAAAAACAGCTAACTTGTTGACTTGACAACAACAATATACACGGCTGTATACATAAAATAATGCCCCAGACAGCTGATTACAATGTAGAGCGGTAAACGTGTAGACGTTTATATATAAATATATACATTTCTTTATCAGTGAAAACACCTGTTCGTTAATTGAAATTTTAGAAATATTCTTAAGTATAAAACAGATACAAAAACACAGTCTATATACAAGCAAATTGGCGGATATTTTAGTCATAGTGACTTTTTGTCGTGTGTTGACTGTAAAGCAACATCATTAGACCATTAAAAGAAGGATTATACATAGTCACAAATGTCAAAAAAGGTCTTCAAAAACCAGTAAAAAGTCGCAGAGAATTGCGATAGTTGTAAAACCTCGTGCATTATACAAAACGAAAATGACATCACGGATACGCGTAAAGCTAGCATTCGCACGAAGTATGAACTGGCCTTGTCTTCGGTAAACACCGCACTGTTATACCAACATTTTCCTAAAAGTCTACTCACTACAGAGCCCAAAATATGTAAATGTAAAACCTTGACTAGGATAAAATGTACAACTTTTTTGAAACTGGAATAAAATATACGTCACGATCCTTACCTGTCAAATTACCAAACTGACATGGAATTAATCACAGTGTAAAAATGAGATTTATATTTTATTAGTAAAAGTTGGTTTACTAGTCCGTTACAAGTCCATGACAAGTCCAAGAATAATAAAGGAATGTATTTGTCGCTTTTGAAAAGTTTGGCTCGTGACTTGACACTGGAGGACTAATGGACCATGGACCCGATTCACCAGGACGCCATTTTGGTCGTGTTCCCTGAATGTATTTTATAAATTGTGACCTGTTGAATGGGATGGTGCCAGACTATGTATTCATTTTAGCCTCACTTTCAGGTTTTTTTTTAAATGTGGCTTAAAACATTAGGGCATGGTTAATCACAAATTTTAAATTATTCATCAGAGCAGACTGGCATTAACTTGTAATTAACTTTATGTCATTGCTTTCATTTCTTTTCGCAAGTTCCAAAAATGACGATTCTACCTTGCTTTCAATTTAATATGGCCGTCTCAAAAATAAGGTTATATCACATTTTAAAGTGATCGCATAAAAATCTGCAGTTAGATTCTACTCCATGCCGTTGCTCATAACTTCAGCCAGCACCTTCCAAATGTTTTCCACGCGTCTTGGACGTCTGGTGTGAACTCCTTGGATGACAGGCCATTTCTCATGGTATACATGAAGGCGTCCACTAGGGGCTGCATCAAAATAAAGACAATATACCAGGATGGATAATGGCAATGTATTCTGGATACCAGACCACTCTGTAAAACCATGGTTCTGTAATGTGCACCTTGTGGTACCTATATTGAACCAGACTATAACCACAGGTGCAATATAGATACCACACCGTGCTAATTTAGAACCGCTCTTTTGTTATACACCACATAGAACTGACGTTTCTGATATGATCATGGTTTTTATGTGGCCATCGCGTTGCCGAATAAGGACCAAACAAAAAATTCCAATCGCACTTTTTTTGCCATTTTGATGACTTCTGTGTGATTTTTTGTTCACCTTTGTTTTGAGTCTGCGTTACCGATTTCACTTGTACAGGGCGAGTCAAAAAAGGAAACCCAAATGGCAGGACCAATCCTTTAATAAAGTTTTGCATGCATGTAGCACTTTCAAAATCTGGGATATGAAAGCCCAATTAAAAAGCTTTCTTTCAGCACAAGAATCATTCAAATCACTCCTGTACTTTTCAATTTAAAACACAATCCCAATTCACATAGGGATTGTGTGAATCATTTTCGTTTGCTAAAAGAACACTTTCTTTTTTTGTGATCCGTGGACAGAACTTTAAAACGGTGTTTGTTTAAAATTCCGTAACTTAAAAAGTACACGAGTGATTTGAATGATTTTTGTACTAAAAAAAAAGCTGATTAATTGGGCTTTCATATCCTAGATCTTGAAAGTGCTACATGCTGAATTTCATTTAAAAAATGGTCCTGCCATTTGGTTTCCTTTTTTTTACTCACCCTGTATTGCCTAGTGTGACCAAGGGAATGTCTATATACGATTGTCTATATATTCGTGCACTTGGCTGTCTCATACTCTGAAAAACGACAGTTACTTAAGGTCGGATCGTTTTCCTCCGTTTGTTGTTTGTGAGTTTGATTTGTTCCTTTCTTCACATCTATTTGTGAAAGATTTTACCTTCGCTCGTTTTTAACGAATGAGGGCGCTAGAATGGTGCCATTTTGCTGGGTATAGACAGTGGGAATACCACCTGCTTTTAACAACGTTTATCCTATCTTAAAATCAGAGATAATAAAAATGTCATTTTGAATAACAGCAACATGTAAAGTTACATCAGCAACCCGGGATTGGAATCTGTTTGCACCTAAACAGTTAAAGTTATTGTTTGTCGGTTGGTTGGTTCTGTTTTCTACCTGGAAGTGTTCAGGCTTGGCGCCGTAGACATTGTGTCTAGTCCCAAGGTCCTTCAGGATGGGAACTATCTTCCCCAGGTCATCCAGACCATCAACTGCCGTGCCGATCGTCTCCATGACCCCCTTGCCGTGAGCTCGCAGGTCCGAGTTGTGTTTCAGCATCTGGGGAGGAACTGACGACTTCCCGAAGGGGAAGAGTTCCCTAATGGATGGGTTCCTATCCAGAAACCTTGGACATTCAAAGAAAACATTGGAACCTTTCAGTCAGCTACACACCCTATAAAGTTCCGGGTCAGATTCGACTCTGAATCCGGCCAGATTTGCCCCGACACTCTTCCAGGTCAAAATGACAATCCTCCGTGTCATAATGACACTCTTCCATGTCAAAATGACAAACCTACGTGTCATAATGACACTCTTCCATGTCAAAATGACAATCCTCCGTGTCATAATGACACTCTTCCATGTCAAAATGACAATCCTCCGTGTCATAATGACACTCTTTTGAGTCAAAACGTTGTTTGTGTCAAATGGCACACACACCGTGAAGAGAGCGCTTGGAAACGCCCGTAGAAAGTGGAAATTTAAATCTTATTTGTCATTTTATTATTAAAAATAATAGACTCAGCAACAACATCATTCATGGTTGGCAGCAGACCCGGCCTGGTTGATTAAAACAAAAATAGAAATGAAAAAAAGAAAATCAGATAACCAACCTGGCAAAAAGTGCGGCGCCCAAGTTGACGGAATCTTTTTGCATGACCTTCCAGCTTTTCTGAACCAGACGCTTGTCTCTCAGAGATATCAGCCCCTCCTCTGAATTTCCGTTCTCATCCAGTCTGTTGTATAATGATTATTGGAACATAAAATAACTCATTTGTCTTATCACGATGAAAATATGGGACTCCCATTTTGCCAAAAGATACACATTGCCATATTTCGAACTGGGTAGAAGGCAGTTTCTGATAATTCCTGTTCAACAACCAATCTGACCAGTACGTTTTGACAAAATTAAATAATTTCCTTTAGGCCTACGATTTCTCTTTATTCTGTTTTTGACTATAAACCTCATATAGAGGCGCTTATGTACAAGCATCTGTATATAACCTTACGTTAAAAAACAATTTAAAAAAAATAATAAAAATGTTACTACCTCATAGTTCGACTCATCGTCACATCAACCACCTTCAAGATGTTCCGCCACGCCTCCTGCGTTTCAGACGTGAAGACATTTGGTGACAGACCTTGTTTGAGGGAATACATTAATGCCTCAACAACAGCCTGCAATGAAAACAAACCAAATGTATACCATCCTTGAGAACATCTGTATCCAGTCCATCTTCAGGTACCCCCCCCCCTTATCTTTGTTATCAACCTGATACTTCAAAGCCAAAATAACCCGGAAAATGATACAGTGAAGTGTAATTTTGACCATAAAAAGTGTCAGTTTGACCCGAAAAGGTGTAATTTTTGACCAAGAAAAGAATCAAGTCAATATATGACCCGGAACTTTTTAGAGTGTGAAAAAAATATCTGGGAACATAACTTACTGGGAAATGTTCAGGTCTGGCGCCGTAAATCTTGTGTCTAGCTCCGACTTCCTCTAGGATAGGAACTATCCTCCCCAAGTCATCTAGCCCAGCAACTGCCGTGCCGATCGTCTCCATGACCCCCTTGCCGTGGGCGCGCAGGTCCGGGTTCTGTTTCAGTTTCTCGGGCGGCAGGTTCAACTTGCCAAAGGAGAAGAGATTCTGCACGGAAGGGTTCTTCTCCAGAAGCCTTTTAGAAAAGCGAACAGGCATGCCGGTCTTGATATTGAATTAATTAATTTATGGACAGTTATCATCAGAGATGCTCTATAGATGGAAAGGGTTCCAATTCTTATCGAGCTTAGGTCAAGTTGAATGCAGCTTGGATGTTTCGTTTTGGGCTACATGCATTCCCGAGAATGTCATTGAAAAGCAAGATTTTTTGGTGTATGATGATGTTTTTACTTGCTTTAAAGTGCATGGGTCTTAGTCTTTTAAAAGTTGCTTTTATTATCCCTTTGGGATATTTTGACAATTTATCCGGGATGTTCTTTTGAGCAGGTCGATTAAAAAGACTGTGTCTTCTTGAACAGACGATCAGGGGACTTTACCTTACGAACATAACTGCGCCCAAGTTGACCAAGTCTTTTTGAACGAACTTCCAGCTATTCTGGACCAACTGCTTGTCTTTGGGAGATATCGGAGATGCCGTTGATTCCTCTTCTGACACTCCAGATTCATCGCTACTGCAAAGGAATAACGAGTGACACAAGATAAATTAAACATGACAGGAAGCTATCATGAAACTTGCACTGATGTAGAAGACACCTTTCAAAAGACCTTTCCCGACCGCGTATGTTTCGATTGTTTTATTTTTTTTTTTTAAAGTTAAGTAAAATTGTCATTATTTGTCGAAGGAAAACTACTACTATCAATATTCATTGACCTTTCACAGCCTTCAATCAAATAACAGGTTAAGATCTTAATTTAACACTTAAACAATCCATCATTATTTATTTTATGCCTAAAGTGAAAGCTTAAAAAGTTTTTTATTCAATTCACGTTGCACTTAAATCGAATCTAATGTTCTATTATGAACAAGTGTTTGAGGTCCCATAAAAGGTCTCGTCTACGACACTGGAAATAGGTTATGAACTCTTCAGTAGCCCTCTATTTTTCATCAACTCTATGAACAGGGGTAACAACAAATATCTATTGCGGAGCGCTTTGAGGCATTGGTATGAAGCGCCATTACAAGCACCACTGGGAATGGAGGAAATGATTTGAAAAGGTGTAACGAATAATGTAGGTGGCGGAGGAAGCATACCTCATAGTGCTGCCCATTGTAACAGCTACCACACTCAAGATGTTCCTCCATGCCTCTTGAACGTCAGGCGTAAATATCTTGGGTGACAGACCTTTCTTCAAGGAGTACATGAACGCCTCAACGATAGCCTGAAACCCCAAACGGTGATGTCCATTTAGATTGTGAAAAATCATCAACAGGGAAGGTAAAGGTATAACGACATCTTTGCTGATCACCCTGTGGCCAAGGGGTTCTTTATTGAACATGATCTGTCAAGAGACCCTTTAGGCCTTGTAGATGTTTTCAGATAAGGACAATTAATGTAGCCTTATTTAGCACGTATCTTTAGGACTGTTTGGTGTACAGGCCAGGGCCAAGCGACCCTTGTGCCCGTCTCTGTTCCTTGTTTTATAGTAGCCCTTTCCATTGAGTGACTTTCAGCCTTGTAATACTAATAAGCAAATTCCATTAACACAAAAAAATATTTTTTGTTAACTGGGCATTCCTACCGGGAAGTGCGCAGGTTTGGCGCCGTAGGTCTTATGCCTAGCCCCGAGGTCTTCCATCATAGGAATGATTTTCCCCAGGTCGTCGGCTCCTGACACCAAAGTCCCAAACGTCAACATGACCCCCTTGCCATGCGCTCGCAGGTCCGGGTTTTGCCTCAGCTTGTCCGGCGGTAAGTTGAGCCTACCGAAGCTGAAAGTTTTCCGTATGCCTGGATTCTTTTCCAGAAGCCTGAATGACGAAAAAGACAGCCAAAGATGAATAAATTCCCCGTGTGGAGGTAAAATCTCCTGACAACATGCATG
Source organism: Patiria miniata (assembly GCF_015706575.1). Classification (NCBI taxonomy): domain Eukaryota; kingdom Metazoa; phylum Echinodermata; class Asteroidea; order Valvatida; family Asterinidae; genus Patiria; species Patiria miniata. The sequence goes on from NW_024037051.1 coordinate 382,162, forward strand.
CGACTATTAAAAAGCCATTCGATTGTACACCTTCGAATAAAATTTACAGATTTAATTTGAAGAATGCATTCGTAAATAATATTATGCTTTGTTTGTTGGGTTGTTGGGGTATTTGTTTGTGTGTTTGTGTGTTTTATTTCTTTCTGGTAATGAAGCCAATGTTTCCTCAAAAGTGCCCCAGGCACTGTAGCTCGAAAGCCTGAGGAAACCTGTATACAGGAGACTATGAAAAGAATTGATAGTTTTACAGGTAGGAGGACACCCCGAGAAGAATGTTCAGGGAAAACCCCCAGAATCTGGTAGGGACTGAAAACCCGATCCACATAAGGTCCGGGCAGGAATCGAACCCAGGCCACATAGAGGTGGATCTGGGAGGCGAAGAAAGAAACCGTCACTGCGCCACCCTGACTCCCCAAACCGTGCGTTCCTTTGTGTCTTTTTCATAGACGTTCCTAGGTGTTTTTTTCATACTTCATTGTTATGAGAAAAAAATAGTCTACCAACCTTACAAACATACTGGCGCCCAAGTTGACCAAGTCTTTTTGAATGAACTTCCAGCTCCCCTGTGCCAGCTGCTTGTCTTTGGGAGATATCGTTACATCTGATGCACCGTTCGAATGGCTGCTGCGAAGGAAGGAACCAATCAAAAGAGGACACAAAAGGAATAAGACTAATACAAAGATGTATAGGCTTTGAATTGGCAAGAATCCGTTGAATTAATTATTCTCAGTGCATTTTGCAGATCGACTCACCAGCCTAACATGATTTAACACCTTCAAGACGTGCAGATGACATCAGGAGAAGTCAAATGCATATTATGCGAGTGTATTACACTATAGAACATCTGTACTGATTTATTGATCTATCAAAGCTGAGAGTTGAGAGGTTACCTCATAGAGGTGCTCATGGTAACATCCACAACCTTCAAGACGTTCCTCCATGCCTCTTGCACCTCAGCCGTGAACACCTCTGCCGAAACTCGAGTCTTCATGGAAAACATGAAAGCTTCAACCAAGGCCTGAAACCAAAAGGAAAAAAAGTGAGGAGATCCACAGTGAGACGGTACGAGAAAAGCAACTTGAAGAGTACTTCATTGTACCAGGGCTTGGATGACAAAAACGGTATATGGATGAGAGCAAACTGCGAGTAGAGTGGGTAAAGTTGGTTAAGGTACGCGATGGAGGAACGAGAAGTGCAGAGTTTGAACCTGCGCACATCCCATGATAGTACCTGTAGAGAAGTCTCAAAGACATAGCTAAGGCGTCTAATAGTGAGAGATCCAAAGGAAGCCGTCAAACCCTGTCCCAATATGTAATATTACTCGAAAAACAAAACTTACAGGGAAGTGTTCTGGTTTGGCGCCGTAACTGTTATGCCTGGCGCCGAGTTCTTTTAACGTAGGAACAATGTCCTTAAGATCGTCGAGACTGGCAACCAGAATTCCAATCGTCTCCATGACCCCCTTGCCATGGGCTCGCAGGTCCGGGTTCTGCCTCAGCTTGTCCGGCGGTAGGTTCAGCTTGCCAAAGGGAAAGAGTTTCTGAATGGAAGGATTCTTCTCCAAAAGTCTTTCATAATGAATACGAAAAAAAAAAAACACTTCGACATTAAGGAATTTCATCGTGGAATTCGTGATGCATAGATTATCCAAACCAATACTCAAAGATTTTAAATAAGAACGTTTGTACGAACAATTTTCATTAATGTCCTTCTGATTTATAGATCACTGTCAACCCTCTGTCAACTAGGAGGCTTAAAAAACATTGTCACCTGGCAAAAAGGACTGCTCCCAGGTTAACTGCGTCTTTTTCCATGATCTTCCAGCTAGCCTGGACCAGGCGCTTGTTTTTGGAAGAAATCGGCCCCTCATCTTCGCTACTGCCGCTCCTGTTCAATTAATTTTGGCGAAAACAAAATCACTTTTAGTATTTGATTTAGCTTGAAACACAATTAAGGCGGCACACACATTCATGCCAATTTCTGTCGTCAGTGAGTGTAGTTTTGAGTACCCGGTTTGGGTCAACTTTGAAACTCGGCCGGCTGTCCTCGGTTTGGCTGTATTTATTTCATCTGAACTCAGTATGTGTAAGAACTATTTCATAAGCAGTAAGCCAAACCGGTTGACAATGGACCGATCCAGTAAGCCCCACCCACTGCGCACGTGGGCAAATTAACACGTGCTCCTCTCCAATGCCACGCTGCATTTTCCTGCCGCGCGCATCATACGCGCGTGCACGCATGTCGAACTTTTGTGCACGCACATCGGACATAAATCAAGGTTGTGATTGGTCAGAACACCATGGGGCGGTGCTTACTGGATCGGTCCAATGGGAAAACCAAGAACTGTCTGACAATGCATACAGGTCAGCGACAAATTAAGGGAACTAACTATACAGGGTGTGCATCAGAACCGGGTACCCGAGCACCCGACCGCTGATGTCAGGAACCGGTTCCAGATTATGGGATCGGGTACCCGTAACCAACTTTACAAATAGCTTAGTAACTTCTAAGACAGTGAAAAGAAAAGTTGTAAATGCCATTTGTGAGGAATTTTCAAAATGAAAATCAGGCCATCTGGAAAACCAAAACAGATTTTACGTTTATGTGCATTTTAACGGGCAACAGATAACGCTGGTGAAAGTTGCAGTTTTCACCGTAAAGCTAAGCCCATCGGAGAACTTCCGGGATTTGAATTTTGGGGTTGGGTCTCTTTCACGGGAACCCCGGTACCCGTGTTTTACTTCAATAGGGTGCCCGGTTCCTGTACTACCCGTTAATGCATACCCTGGCCGGCGGGCGCGTTTCCTGGGAAAAAAATAGCTCAAGGAGATTTAGAGACGGCAAAGGCTTACCATCGGCCTAATTATTGACGGCAATTAAATTGTGCATGTGAAATATTTTCTCATTTTGTTAAGATCCAAAGTTTGAACCTTTGGCACCTATTAATCCGGATATTGTAAGCTATAACGGTTTTGTTGATCATCAGTCACCAACTTTGAGTCGACTCTCACCCTTATATCGACTTCATGGTTCCAATGTTTACTCGACTATTATGGAGACCAGGGGACAATTTCATTGAACTGCGAAAAAGAAGATGCTGATTAGCAAATTTAGAAATGCTAACTTAGAGCCAGTCAAACGCAATACACATCTGTGGCTTTTTGCATGGTAACCTAGTTGTGCTAAGCAAAATCACAATCTGTTCTTAGCAAATTTCTGTGCCGAGGAAGAGCCACTGAAAATTGGCCTCTGAGTGGTTCCTGAGGTCATACCTCATTGTTTTGCTCATGGACGTAGCCACCATCTTCATCAGGTTCTGCCAAGCCTCTTGAGCCTCAGGGGTAAACAGCTTGGGCGGCAGACCGTTCTTCAGGGAATGCATGAGCGCCTCCACCAGTGCCTTCAGTTCGAAAGAGAATATCCCCGATGGTTAGTCAAAATGAACGGTCTTCTGGATAGACTTTTGTTTTGCGGCATCTTTATTTACAATAAAAACACAACCACACCCAAAAAAATCAAGGTGGAGGTCAAGTCATCTCATGTTACTCACGAGTCATTAACAAAAAAACTGAGACAAATGTATCATTTTGTCATTGTTCAACCCCTGTTACTTGTGACCCAACTTGCGATTGAACTGTGATTTGATTTGTGATGGACGCGACTAAATCTGCAAAAAGTGATAGATTACTCAATTATCTGTATAAACTATATGTTAACGAATGATGTTTTAGGTACCAAAACGATATGTCAAGTATGAAAATATTAGCATATACATCTCTAAATTCTAAAGAGTGAAATTAGGGACTAGACGTTTTAGAATGAAAATCACTCTCATTTTCGATTGAAATAGTCTGAAAAAGAACCACTTTAGTTGAAGCTCGAGTGAAAACTCGATCTTTACGATTGAACAAATTTCATTCTAAAACGCCTAGTCCCTAGTTTCCGACTGTAGGAGTGAATCTTCAATAATAAACGTAACAAGTCCAAGACTCTTACCGGAAAGTGCTCGGGTTTGGCCCCGTACATCTGGTGTCTGGCTCCAAGGTCTTCCAAGATGGTAGCGATGATGTCTGGGTCATCCAGACCCATGACCACCGCACCGATGGTACTCATGACTCGCTGTCCGTGGGATCTCAGATCCTTGTTTCGTTTCAGCTTCTCCGCTGACAGGTTGAGCTTACCGAAGGTGAAGAGGTTCTGAATGGGAGGGCTCTTTTCCAACAATCTGATAACAAAAATTTTAGGACATCACTGTAAACCTTTTAAAAAGAAGGTTTTTTGCCAAGAAGATGACACAGTATATAAGCTGATAAGGTGTAGGGTTGACCAGCTGCCTATAGAACATCAGGACTTCGGACACTTTCGCAGCAGTCCTTTAGGTTTTACTTATCGGTATCCAAGTGTATGATTGACCTAAGTAAAGACCCAGCATTAAGCTCCTCTGTAACTGAAGTGTGCTTACCTTACAAAGAGGGCTGCACCCAAGTTGACCATGTCTTTCTGTATGACCTTCCAGCACTCACGAACGAGCCGTTTGTCTCTTTGAGACATCGGTCCAACATCAGCATCATCGCTCCTGCAGTAAGCAAGATTAACAATTAGCGATATTTCCAATAACCAATTTTCACAAGTCCTCAAATTCAAACCTTGAAGAGTTCAGCTTATCCGACTTAGCAGCAGGTACATTGCAGGCAACTGGTGGAATGGCAAAGGGTGGAAAATATTTCAGGCTATCGCGATCTTCCGTTTGAATAGTCTATGACGTGCTCATTTCAATATGGAAATTAAAAAAGTGCAAGAAAATAGGTGAAATAAGACTCACGTACTCTGACTTGGGAACTCCAAGGGGCAATAACATTCCTTTAATCGAACAACATGAAATGTGGTTTATGACGAATACGTCACTTTTCTGTCACTGGAAGTGTATTTTGCATTCCAACAACAAGACGGTAACCTTTTGTGTATACACCATAGAATGTTAAATCGTGAACACGCTTACTCCGGCGTTATTGAGAAGTTTGCATTTTTTTGCAAACCATTAAAGACAAACACAAAAATAATGTTTGAATGGAGGCAAGTCAAGCCACAGGCTGCACAAATGAACTGTAACAAAGGCATTCCTTCGCTTTTGTATTGTTCATCTTGCGTTACTATACTTTGAATTGGACAGCTGTGAATTGACGTGCGATTAATTGTGAGCGGACATGTAATGTACTTAATGATCCATCGCAAGTACTCGACTTCAACACTGTTGTCTTTTTGATAGGTTCTATAGTTATTATACCTCATCGCTTCACTCATGAGTTCTGCAACCACTTTCAAGGCATTCTCCCAGGCTCCTTGCACCTCTGCAGTGAACACCTTCGGCGGTAGACCATCCTTCAGGGTAAAGATTAAGGCTTCCGCAAGAGGCTGACAAAATAAACAAGTGATTGTTGGAACTCGCACATACTTTTAAATTGGGAATCATACCCGAGAAACAGTTGGATGTAAATGAAAATGAGACTCATAGTTGTGCCAGAAAAATGTGGACCAAAATCTTCCACTTCGCGAGTTCTGCAACATTTTACAAGTACTCATTGAATGTGTTCTTGGGAAAAAAGGGGGCATTTCAATGAGTTCGTCATAAGCATTGATGATTTGATATGCATTCATGATTTCGCACGTTGATTTTTTGACAGCCTTAAAAAAGACAATAAGCATTGGGAAAAGCTTCAGCGACGAATCTGAGATGATTAATAGCATACATTTTCAGGGTAAGATGTCGTTACCGGTCTTTTTAATGTATTTGAATATTTTTTTTGGGGGGGGGGGAAGAGTAACCTCACTTAATTTATTTCGCAAATAGACTAATTGATCGGCATTACCACGCTAATGCCACGTGTTCGCCTCACATCACACGTGTTCTTAACATGATTTGAAGGCGCGTGTAGCCTAGTTGGAAAAACCCTATTGGTCGAGGAGCTGTGAGTGCGCGCGTATCGCCTGCCAATATTAGCGTCGTGCCCCTCAGTAATGGCTTCTCATTTTAGTCGTTGGAGAAGTCTGAAGGTGTCCAAGGATGTTTCTTTATTGATGGTTGTTAGTCTCAGTGTATGGTACCTTAAAGTGTTCCGGTTTGGTGCCATAAGCATTGTGCCTCGCTCCGAGATCTTTCAGGAAAGGTACCAGTTTTCCCGGGTTGTCCAGCGTCTCCACTGCCGTGCCAATCGTCTCCATGACATTCTTGCCGTGGGCACGCAGGTCCGCGTTGTCCTTTAGTTTCTCGGGGGACAAGTTGAGCTTGCCGAATGGGAAGAGGTTCTTGATGGCAGGGTTTTTCTCAAGAAGCCTTTGAATAAAACAGGGACAGAACTTGTCGTTTAAATTGATGGTGTTGGTGCAGGAATCCAGGGAGGTAGGAAAAGGAAAATCGTAAAGGAATCCTGTAGGATTCTTATAGTTTGTTTACATCTTCTACAGGTTCCTATAGGATCCGAAGAGATGTGACATTTGCACAATTATTTAGGACCACTTGAGGATTTAATAACACTCGACAGAACAACCTACGGGAAACGTATATGATCCTTGGAATTTTTCTAGAACGATTCGTCGAAGAATTGGCATCTTGTATGACACGAACAGTAGGCTAATAAATATAATGGATATCATGCCTACCCTAATTTTCATTTCTTGTTTTGTTAATGGGATCGCCAACCAGAAGGTCACAGGCCACTCAAGATAGCGGCAACGAAAAACAAACAAAGGATGCGATTTTTTTTTAGGAAAAATGTGTTTTTAGAGCACATTTTGGATGCACACGTCGTGCAGTTGAAGCAGCGGGTCAAAACTTTGAAGTGATTGAAGTGTCTGGAAGACAGCGATGCGTTATACGCATGACATCGACAACCATGACAACGCATGAGCCGGCCAATGATAGTGCAATACGTCATAATGAATATTTATTTTCTCATGAATATTTAGTTTATTTCAATGGATACTTCAAATACGTCCAAAGATTGATCATTGCAATAGCGATCGTGCGCGGCCTAGCGGTTAAAAGTCTCGTGTTTCAAGCAAGAGTCCGAGGTTCCAATCTCGATGAAGTAAGTGACTGATTAATAAATCAGAATAAAGGAAAGGAGAGGATGAGAGTAGAGGAGGGAAAAGTGGAGGAAATAGCCATAAAAGATGCAACTTTTGGCATTTGAAAATTAATTGAAAAAAGTGGTGATCCAGTACGGAAATTTTGTTTCAATACTGAGTGCTGAAAACCTAAAAATCAATGTTGACTGGCCTAATAAAAAAAGAATTTTGGACTGAGATTGAGAAACAAATTTTCCATTGGTCAGAAAATATCCACCCCCCCCCCCACCTATACTATGTGCACGACCACAAAAGTAGCGTCGAGATCAGATGGGTCTAACTGTTACTTGTGTTACATTGTTTCCCACACAAAAAAATTAACCTGAAAGAATCAGTTTCACTTTCAGCGCATCAATGATCAAACCAATGTTGTTTATTGTGGCGAATGAACTACGGTCGTCTACGCATTACGTTACCTTGTTCTTATCTTGTTGTAACTGGTCGATTTTTGCTCTCTCCCGCCTAATCAGCCCTTTCTCTCTGGCGGTAGAACTAAGGTGGCATCTGCAGTCTGTCTGTCCAATTTCTGTCGCCATTTTTTTCGTTCAGCTCACCGAAATGTCAAAAGGCAAACTCTGTTGTGTTATTGGGTCAGTGAACAGCGCCCTCAATAACACCTCCTGTAAGAACTTCACTCGCTATTTATAATTAAATAAAATTAAAGGAGGTCTCCTTTTGAAAAACGCGTTTACCACGAAATAATAAAAAAAAATTGAAAAGATTTGGGATGGGCCCTAACAAGGCTTCAGGTTTCCATTATAGTTAACTCCCACTGCACTCGGCACTCGTTTTCTTTCCCTGCACAATATCTTTCGGGGGCCGGGGTACGGGGAGTTCGCTCGTCCCCCCCCCCCGGCGCGGCCCCGCCCTGCAAACAGGTGTCGTGAGTGTCGGGGGGGGGGGGGGGTGTCCATGTTCAACGGTTGTTGACAATTGGAGGGGGAAAATCGTTACAAAGAATTCTCATTAGAAATAAACTCTCAACAAATGTTATACTCAACTAAATGCGATGAAATTCTACTATCATTATAGTCAGCGAAATCATGGACGAGGGGACACCTCCCCCCCCCCCCGCCCCAGTTTTGTTTTAGCCCGCCCCGTAATGAGCCAATTGCTCTGAAATAAATTTTTAACAAATACAGGCAAACACAAGGTGACAACACACCATTCACATTTTAGGACGTAATAAAATCGAACTGAAAGGGAAAGTGCATGCACCAATTGAAAACTACATTTACTGAGCTGGCGCTTTTTATTAAACAACACATTTCCATTCCCATCAGGTTGCCCTTTTAATTTTCATCACTTTTATTTAAGTGTGCCTGATAATGAGGTGCCAATTGTGGTTGACATTATTTTTGTTTGGCTAAGAAAAATCGGTGTGCGGGGTGGAGGTGGGCGGATGGAGGAGCCGGGCATTTTATGCCCGGCCTCAGTTATCCCTCTCCGGGATTTAAACCCCCCCCCCTTTCCCGCATAACACACGGCCAACGTCAACTTATCTTCAATTTAAGAGTGTTTCATGACCCTAGCAGCCTGACCACTGTGGGTCTGCCACTGCCGGTGCCGAGAAGGCTTTCTTCGTTGCCTTGGATGGGGACGGGGAGAAAGCAAACAACTACTACGCCGATATTCCCGCGCTCAAGACCAAAGCTGTGGCCAAGGAGAACTCGTACTATGAAGTAGGACATATCAGTGGCGTAAATCCATGCCGGAGAGTGTGGCGGATGGGGGATGACCATGCGGCAAAATCCTAAAATTGCCCGGTCGTGTGAATTCAAAATGGGATTTTTTTTGGGGGGGGGGTGACACGATATTACATAGGGGTGCTGTTCACGATACAAAATACATGTAATGGAAACATACGTTTATACGTCCCTTAAACCGTAACCAGCCTTAATCTTCAAAAATCCCCCGGTTTTGGAGGATTTTGGAGGATTGAGGATGAATGGTGCTTGAGAAAAATTAGGATTTTGGAGAATTGAGGATGAATGGTGCTGAAGCAAATGAGGATTGAGGATGAATGGTGTTTGAAGAAGATGAATATTGGAATATTGAGGAGTATTTAGGATGAATGCATTTTGAGAGGCAGGACTGTCTGACGTGTTGGGAAGGATAGAGGCGCTGGGTATCCTTCATTTAAACACAAGTGCAACATTTTGAAGTATTTTGGAAGAATGAGGATGGTTCCTAGCAAAAAGGGGGCCTAAGGGGGTTGTTAACCTTCAAAGCTGGGCATTCAACTTATTCTCCGTGGTTTCTTTTCAATACTGTTTTATTAATTTGGACAGTTGGGAAGATTTTTGGGTTTCTCACCTTCAAAACGGGAGGGGGGCGGAACCAATTCCCCACCCCCGGTCAGAAAGTGTTGGGGATGGATCCGCCCATCCCCGCGGGATTTACGCCCATGAGGATATTACGTTTCAGTGCCAAATTAAAGGGAATGTACAACATTTGCTTTTGCTGCAGGTTTCAGAAATAAATGGATTTGGAGGATTAGTATGTTATAGCAAATATTGTTAAAATGACTTGTTTCACGATTTGGGCTTGTAGATGCTGGAAAAACCAAGACAACCAATCATGTTCTTGTAGTCGGGTTCCCTGACCCCACTTAAGATGAAACAGAGCAATGTATAACCTTTGCGGAATTGTAAGGTCAGAGAATCAGTCTAGCAGGCTTGTACCCCTTCACAGGTGTGTAATCAATTGCAAAGAAAACGCGGAATAACTAATTATGAAAAAATAAAAGCACTTTTTGAAAAAAAAAACAGTTTTCTCCAACGCTGGTCGGCCGACCAGTGTTGGAAAAATCCCATTTTTTCTTGAAAATGACAGCACACTAGGAGCCACGATTTTACAGAATGTTTTAGACTGTCATTCCCTAACAATCCAGTAAGGTATTTCGTGATAATTCGATCATTTCGTTTTGTGATGTTTGCAAATGTTGTATCTTCCCTTTAAGTAAAACATTAGTAACAAATTAACGTCTCACATAGCCTTGGTCAAGGCGCTAGTTGTTATTCATCCGGCCGTAACGCGGTAAACGATATCTTCGCTAGTGCTATGCATGCAGTCATAATGATGCATGCAGTGCATTAATAATACAGCGCGAACAGCGACCTCACGCGGCCACTATTTTTATGCAAATCAGTTGGACCCAATCTAGCGCCTTGGTTCAATCGTCCATGTGAGGTTTTGGGGTGGTGCTCATTATGTTAATACCCTTAGCTGACCTTAAATGTCGTTTTCTTATTGGTCGATCGTTGCGTGGAAACTTGCATAGTGAAACGTGGCACCGTACATAGTCCATACACGTACACGTTGTGTGTCTCTGCACACGGCACCAATGCACAAAAAGTGTGGTTCCTGTCACGTCCGCAAAAGGCGAATAGCTGCAAATAATTTGATGACGTCCGGATTTACCAAGGTGTGATTGGACACTCCACATATTAGCCCCGCCTACACTTATCTGTATTCGCATACGAGGTCGTGCGCTAGAAATCCAGCGCAAAATAAAGAAAAACATAAGCTTTTGCCGACCATTGAACCAAGGCGCTAGATTGGGTCCAACTGATTTGCATAGAAATGGTGGCCGCGTGAGGTCGCTGTTCGCGCTGTATTTTTAATGCACCGCATGCATAGCGCTATCGAGGATATCGTTTACCGCGCTACGGCCGGGATGAATAACAACTAGCACCTTGACCAAGGCTACGTCTCACATCACATTGTTATATTGTGCCATAAGCCAAATAGCTATTGAAAGGTGTTAGTTACTGTATAAGAAATTAATCGTCGTTATTTTTATTTTTTGATTACTGCACTATACCTTTTGGACACGAATATTGTGCCAGACGGTATTTGAGTGGTGTTGAATTATGTGTATTTAAATACAATGTATTGTAGAAACTTGACACGTGACCGTTCTAGATTAATAAAATTGCAGTATCCAAGTCACGATTTAACAAAGCAAAAGCGGACCTGGGGATCAGCTATTAAAGGGGCACATTCCAATCTACGGCGAGGTATACCCCCTTTCTGCATTGCCCTCACTACGTCCGTATTGCACAAACTTAATTGCAGCTGCTGTAAATAGTAATGCACTAATACAGTTTATCCTTTAAAATTTAGCAATGTAAGTGATCAATATACACACACCAACACCAAAACAGTCATGAGCAACAGAGAAAACAGCTTTATTAGAGCAGTGATGATATCCTAATCGCAGAGTACAATGTATATATAATCATGGTTTGCACACAAACAATACCACTAGGCTACAAATAGGTAAACATAGAACAGGTAAACTAATAGTGGTTTTCCCGGCTATTTTAAAACTTGTATCATTCGTATTCACCGTTTTTAATATTCCAGTTCGTCATTCAACATCGATTTAGTAAATACTTCCAATGTTTAATTTCGTCTTTTGTCATACCATTTCCATTGTTGTTCAATCGAATTCAATCCGCCAACGCCCATTTTCGGCGAGGAGTATTTGATTTCGTCTCGTCTACGCCGAACAGTTTTATTCAGAAATCAAATTCGTCTTTTGCCACACAATTTAAAGTTTGTTCAATTTCGCAACATTTTTTTTCTTTTACTTTTCCTGTTACTCACAAATGTTGCTTGTTTTTTAATCGATTTTCCTTGAAAAAGAAATGTCATTGACTCGTAGGTACAATGTAACAAAGTAAAATAAGGGTCATCGACTGTTTTTCACATGGTCATCTTTATTTTTTCACTCTTTTAATGCCCAACGTTGCAGCCACTTGGACGTAGTCCACGGCATCATATTCAAAGGATTAATTCGTATCCTGTCCTGGTTAGAAACTTTGTTGTATGGACCTCGGGCACAAGGAACATGGTAAATAACCCACGCCAGACTAACTTAGCAATTTTAAATTGATTGGCATAAGACGAATTTAATCTCTGAATACTGCCATTCTCTGAATACTGCCACAGTGTGTTTAAATGTGGTGACCGAACTTTGGAATTGAATGGTAAGTGACTAAATCGCTTTGGTAAAAGCGTGTGAATTTTGTTCTCAGACAAAACTGAATGTTACAGTTTGTGAATTTGAATGAAAAATGTTTCAAAATAGCCGGGAAAACCTATAGTATAGCTTGCCCAATAATTCGCATTACATTCCAAATTGTGTAAACTTTCATTCATTATCTGCTAAGGCATAGACGAATCAGGGCACGTGATCACTGTACACGAGGCCCCCTTCAATGTCGAAAGCATTGTGCAAGCTATTGCGCAATGCTAATTCCCCATTTCGGATTATCTGAACAATAGCTAACACAATGCTTTCGCCATTGAAGGGGGCCTTCGTGATAGAATTGACAGCATGCCCTGATTGGTCTATAGCATGTATATATAGAGATTTATATTGTTTTCATTTATTTTATGTATGTATGTATGTATGTATGTGTGTTTGTTTGTTTGTTGGTTGATTGGATGGTTGGTTTGTTTTTGTTTCCATGCGAGTTGTATCCAGACTCCTTCTTTGTACTATATTTCGTTAAAAATAGGATAAAGCCGACCTCAATGTAAATTTAAAAGGTCTTTTTCACAAGAAAAAATGCTTTAATTCAGCGTATAGAACTGTATGACAATACAAGGTTTTCAACCATCCTGGGTTTTGATCAAAGAACTTGTTTCAATTAAATTAAGCCATTAAAGAAGTTTTTCCTAATTATTTAAAAAGTGACTTCGCCTTATAATTTCGCTTTAAAAAAAGTCGACATCAAGTCACACTCAACACCATATGAAACCAGACACATCAGATAAGGCAGTGGACCTATTTTGAATTTTTTTTTGTCGTTTGTACCCTATTTGAACTTTTTTGTACTCACAAGTTGTTTCGAATAAATGTTTCTGATTACGAAATAAACCAAAAAGAGACTTTACAGATATATAAAAAACTACCATTTGTCAATGCAGTGTTTATTTGCCATGTCTTTATGTTTAACACAACTTGTAAATTTACCTTAATTAATACGTAGATTTGTTGGAAGTGTTCGCGAATTGAGAGGAGAATGTACTGCGCCTTGATGGTTGCCATATTTTCAATGGGGAGCGCCAATAAAATCCTAAAATCATTCACACTATATTAACTAATGCACCCTTGTCATGGCTATTTCTTCTTTAGGGGGAGACCGTTTCGGAATTTATTTTGGGGGCTAGACAAAATTTTGGGGGGCTACAGCCCCCCTAGCCCCGCCCCCCCCCCCCCCCCCCCCCCCCCCCCCCCCCCCCCCCCCGTAGAACCGCGCCTGGGCCAACGATTTTGAGGAAAATAAAATTGATGAAGTCTTTGACAGAATAACGCTGTGTTAGGCCAAAAAAAGTATCCGGTTTCTGTTATGGAGCTTGCCCAAAAAAGTGGTGCGGCGACGCGGCTTTTTTTTTAACCTGTTTTTTTTTGCTTCAAATGTCGGCTGATGACTGCAAAATGGTGCCCGACTAAACTTAGTGCAAATATATGGGAGTCCAGAGAGGCCACATAAAGCTTATTCTTGATCATAACCCCATCTAAAAACACGTTAAAACTGTGCAGCAGCAGGATTCCAGTCAAACCAGTGAGTTTGGCGGTTTCGAGACATCATCTTTCATTGAAAAAAAAACCTTTTCATTTTGCCGACGCGCATGGCTACGGCGACGCGCGCGCATACCAGAAACCGGAGACTTATTTTTTTGGCTTTAAGGAATAAAACGAACATTTAGAATGACGGATATCAAATTTCGCAGAATACACAATGTTCGGGAACTGTTAAATTTCTAAAGCTTTAATTTGAGCTAGAAAGCGTTAGTTACAAATTGCGCAATGCGTACCATAAATCTAATAGTTATTAAAACAGTACTTATAGCACTGTGTGATTCCATTTTATAAGTCATCGAAACGTCCAATATACAGGGCGGGTAAAAAAAGAAAGTGACCGAATTAGAACAAAATATTAAAAAAAAAAATACGTGGCTCGCTCCATTCCATAAAAATAACATAGGGATAAAGTACATGTTATTGTTTAGTAACTCTGAAATTTTCACGTAATTTGCAAACTTTAGTCCAAAGTTATGTCAAGTAGTCCACCTTATCATTTACCGTTTTTACGAATTTATGAAAACAGTGAAACATGAACGTTTCCACCTTCATGATCTACGAATGAAATCTTGCAAAGGAAACAGACAAAAATCGCCATCAATATTTGGGGGGGGGGGTGGGTTTGACTTGTTCCTCATATTCAAAAATGTCAGTCTTGACTCAATGATTAAAATCTCAAATGTATTTGAATAAGGGAATAAATGTGTGCTTCGGAGGTTTTTATCACTCTGTTTAAGACCACTTAGAGTCTGGGTGCTGATAATTACCCGAGCCGGAGGCGAGGGTAATTATCAGCACCCAGACTCTAAGTGGTCTTAAACAGAGTGATAAATACCGACGGAGCACATATTTATTCCCATTCATAAATACCTTTTCGGTAAAAAAAATCATATAATTCGTTCAAAACATCCCGATTTTGTTCAACAAATTCACTTTATGCTTTTTGAAACATCCCTCTTGCAAAATAATGGAGTGTTCAGCTGGCGAGTAAGATGTAAACAACCCTTTTATGGAGATTGACGCGCGCGTATCATGTTCTGCGCGATGTCGCGCAGAACGCACCTGGCACGTTGCGTTTTGAATTTAGAACTATAAAATTCTGACTCCCTGGTATATTGTTGCGCATGCCTACGTTAGGATTGTGAACGTTCAACCAATGAAACGATAAGAGGCACTGGATTTTTAGGAGTCCACATTTTATTGTGACACTGGAAAAGTGTTTAAGACCAGCTAGCCATGTCTTTATCATCCGTTTAAGACCGGCCACGTGACTGGCTCTCGACCAATAGGAATGCGTAAACTGTCTTAGGTATTTATGAATGCCTGTTCATAATCTTTAATTCTCACTCAACTCAATAGCTTCCACTGGTATTCCATGGACAGCCATAAAAAAGGATATTTTCGGTAAAAAATGCATAGTTTCTGCTTGCTCAGATCAATTTCAGCAATTTTTTTCAGATGAGTGGAAGAACATTCCCTTTTATGACATTCTTCATTGGTGCATCAAATTTAATCCAGGTCGCTTTCTTTTTGACTCGCCCTGTATAAGGAATACGAAATGTTACACGGCTATAAATTTTACACTTTTAGCTCGCTGAATATTATTTTTCCGACTACCTTTGCTTGAGTATAAAATCATCTCAAACCGTAATAAATGCTTGCGTCTGAACAGTTTACTTCTGACTACAGATGGCGCCAACATCTTTGGCGTGGCTACAAGCCCGTTTCTTCAAGAAACGAGACGGGCAGTCAGCCAGTTGACTCTCAGACCCATCACAGGCCACTCCCTTCGTGTGGAATGGCCCCTCCGCGGAATTCGTCATCGCCATTCGCCAACCGAACCGATCCATCCAGAGACGCAGGGTCAACAAGCTTCAGGTCGTACTTGTCGTCTGCTCCCATTCGGTATGCGTCTCTGCGCCCCGTTGAGTCCCATTGTACGGTTATCCAGCCGTTACTCCGTAGTTCACTGACGATGCGGCCCTCTCCCGGCGGACTACCGTCCTGACATAAAGAGAGTTGTGATTTGAGTCGACAGCAAAGCCTCAATAAGCACAAGATAATGTACGTTTAATACTTCAAAACGGGTACGTCTAACCACCAGTCGGGTTATTTCTTTTGGTCAACATAATACTTATTTTACGTCAATTCCTCGTAGAATACGTTACATGGGAGTTGGATGAGCAAGGTATCGTAGCCTTATAGTAGAATAGTATTGTGACAAAATACGGGTAGTTCATTTGGATGAATTAGTGGGAACTTTGCCATTGGCGCCCCCTCCCCAAAAAAA
>NW_024037051.1:398677-488515 GCF_015706575.1 Patiria miniata
CCAAAGTCTTTGTCCTCAGGACTTGCCCGTTCGCCAGCCTGTTGGCCTACTCATAAGTTTTCGAACAATGTTTAGTTTTGTGTAGAATTTCTCATGGGAAGGTACTTTTAGACCGCGATATACGAAGTTCGTGTCGCGGGGGCGCTTGCAGGCATTGCTGTTAGACTGACTGCCACATAGGGGTACTACTGGCATTGATGCGCTATATCTTGAATTTCTCAGCAAGTACTGGGTTTCAAAACCTGTCCTTTTGCCAGCTTGTGGCCTCTCACAAGCTTCCGAACAAGGTATAGTTTGTGCAGAACTTCCCAGGTAAAGGTACCTTTAGACCGCGATATACGAAGTTCGTGTCGCGGGCGCTTGCAGGCATTGCTGTTAGAGCTGACTGCACATAGGGGTACTACTGGCATTGATGCGCTATATCTTGAATTTTCTCCGCAAGTACTGGGTTTCAAAACCTGTCCTTTTGCCAGCTTGTTGGCCTCATCACAAGCTTCCGAACAAGGTATAGTTTGTGCAGAACTTCCCAGGTTAAGGTACCTTTAGACCGCGATATACGAAGTTCGTGTCGCGGGCGCTTGCAGCATTGCTGTTAGACTGACTGCACATAGGGGTACTACTGGCATTGATGCGCTATATCTTGAATTTTCTCCGCAAGTACTGGGTTTCAAAACCTGTCCTTTTGCCAGCTTGTTGGCCTCATCATTAGCTTCCGAACAAGGTATAGTTTTGTGCAGAACTTCCCAGGTAAAGTACCTTTAGACCGCGATATACGAAGTTCGTGTCGCGGGCGCTTGCAGGCATTGCTGTTAGACTGACTGCACATAGGGGTACTACTGGCATTGATGCGCTATATCTTGAATTTTCTCCGCAAGTACTGGGTTTCAAAACCTGTCCTTTTGCCAGCTTGTTGGCCTCATCACAAGCTTCCAACAAGGTATAGTTTGTGCAGAACTTCCCAGGTTAAGGTACCTTTAGACCGCGATATACGAAGTTCGTGTCGCGGCGCTTGCAGGCATTGCTGTTAGACTGACTGCACATAGGGGTACTACTGGCATTGATGCGCTATATCTTGAATTTTCTCCGCAAGTACTGGTTTCAAAACCTGTCCTTTTGCCAGCTTGTTGGCCTCATCACAAGCTTCCCAACAAGGTATAGTTTGTGCAGAACTTCCCAGGTTAAGGTACCTTTAGACCGCGATATACGAAGTTCGTGTCGCGGGCCTGCAGGCATTGCTGTTAGACTGACTGCACATAGGGTACTACTGGCATTGATGCGCTATATCTTGAATTTTCTCCGCAAGTACTGGTTTCAAAACCTGTCCTTTTGCCAGCTTGTTGGCCTATCACAGCTTCCCAACAAGTATAGTTTGTGCAGAACTTCCCAGGTTAAGGTACCTTTAGACCGCGATATACGAAGTTCGTGTCGCGGGCGCTTGCAGGCATTGCTGTTAGACTGACTGCACATAGGGGTACTACTGGCATTGATGCGCTATATCTTGAATTTTCTCCGCAAGTACTGGTTTCAAAACCTGTCCTTTTGCCAGCTTGTTGGCCTCATCACAAGCTTCCAACAAGGTATAGTTTGTGCAGAACTTCCCAGGTTAAGGTACCTTTAGACCGCGATATACGAAGTTCGTGTCGCGGGCGCTTGCAGGCTTGCTGTTGGTTAGACTGACTGCACATAGGGGTACTACTGGCATTGATGCGCTATATCTTGAATTTTCTCCGCAAGTACTGGTTTCAAAACCTGTCCTTTTGCCAGCTTGTTGGCCTACTCACAAGCTTTCGAACAAGGTATAGTTTGTGCAGAACTTCCCAGGTTAAGGTACCTTTAGACCGCGATATACGAAGTTCGTGTCGCGGGCGCTTGCAGGCATTGCTGTTAGACTGACTGCACATAGGGGTACTACTGGCATTGATGCGCTATATCTTGAATTTTCTCCGCAAGTACTGGGTTTCAAAACCTGTCCTTTTGCCAGCTTGTTGGCCTCTCACAAGCTTCCGAACAAGGTATAGTTTGTGCAGAACTTCCAGGTTAAGGTACCTTTAGACCGCGATATACGAAGTTCGTGTCGCGGGCGCTTGCAGGCATTGCTGTTAGACTGACTGCACATAGGGGTACTACTGGCATTGATGCGCTATATCTTGAATTTTCTCCGCAAGTACTGGTTTTCAAAACCTGTCCTTTTGCCAGCTTGTTGGCCTCATCACAGCTTTCGAACAAGGTATAGTTTGTGCAGAACTTCCAGGTTAAGGTACCTTTAGACCGCGATATACGAAGTTCGTGTCGCGGGCGCTTGCAGGCATTGCTGTTACTGACTGCACATAGGGGTACTACTGGCATTGATGCGCTATATCTTGAATTTTCTCCGCAAGTACTGGTTTCAAAACCTGTCCTTTTGCCAGTTGTTGGCCTCATCACAAGCTCCGAACAGGTATAGTTTGTGCAGAACTTCCCAGGTTAAGGTACCTTTAGACCGCGATATACGAAGTTCGTGTCGCGGGCGCTTGCAGGCATTGCTGTTAGACTGACTGCACATAGGGGTACTACTGGCATTGATGCGCTATATCTTGAATTTTCTCCGCAAGTACTGGGTTTCAAAACCTGTCCTTTTGCCAGCTTGTTGGCCTCATCACAAGCTTCCGACAAGGTATAGTTTGTGCAGAACTTCCCAGGTTAAGGTACCTTTAGACCGCGATATACGAAGTTCGTGTCGCGGGCGCTTGCAGGCATTGCTGTTAGACTGACTGCACATAGGGGTACTACTGGCATTGATGCGCTATATCTTGAATTTTCTCCGCAAGTACTGGGTTTCAAAACCTGTCCTTTTGCCAGCTTGTTGGCCTATCATTAGCTTTCGAACAAGGTATAGTTTGTGCAGAACTTCCCAGGTTAAGGTACCTTTAGACCGCGATATACGAAGTTCGTGTCGCGGGCGCTTGCAGGCATTGCTGTTAGACTGACTGCACATAGGGGTACTACTGGCATTGATGCGCTATATCTTGAATTTTCTCCGCAAGTACTGGGTTTCAAAACCTGTCCTTTTGCCAGCTTGTTGGCCTACTCACAAGCTTTCGAACAAGGTATAGTTTGTGCAGAACTTCCCAGGTTAAGGTACCTTTAGACCGCGATATACGAAGTTCGTGTCGCGGGCGCTTGCAGGCATTGCTGTTAGACTGACTGCACATAGGGGTACTACTGGCATTGATGCGCTATATCTTGAATTTTCTCCGCAAGTACTGGGTTTCAAAACCTGTCCTTTTGCCAGCTTGTTGGCCTCATCACAGCTTCCCACAAGGTATAGTTTGTGCAGAACTTCCCAGGTTAAGGTACCTTTAGACCGCGATATACGAAGTTCGTGTCGCGGGCGCTTGCAGGCATTGCTGTTAGACTGACTGCACATAGGGGTACTACTGGCATTGATGCGCTATATCTTGAATTTTCTCCGCAAGTACTGGGTTTCAAAACCTGTCCTTTTGCCAGCTTGTTGGCCTATCACAAGCTTCCGAACAAGGTATAGTTTGTGCAGAACTTCCCAGGTTAAGGTACCTTTAGACCGCGATATACGAAGTTCGTGTCGCGGGCGCTTGCAGGCATTGCTGTTAGACTGACTGCACATAGGGTACTACTGGCATTGATGCGCTATATCTTGAATTTTCTCCGCAAGTACTGGGTTTCAAAACCTGTCCTTTTGCCAGCTTGTTGGCCTCATCATCAAGCTTCCCAACAAGGTATAGTTTGTGCAGAACTTCCCAGGTTAAGGTACCTTTAGACCGCGATATACGAAGTTCGTGTCGCGGGCGCTTGCAGGCATTGCTGTAGACTGACTGCACATAGGGGTACTACTGGCATTGATGCGCTATATCTTGAATTTTCTCCGCAAGTACTGGTTTCAAAACCTGTCCTTTTGCCAGCTTGTTGGCCTACTCATTAGCTTTCGAACAAGGTATAGTTTGTGCAGAACTTCCCAGGTTAAGGTACCTTTAGACCGCGATATACGAAGTTCGTGTCGCGGGCGCTTGCAGGCATTGCTGTTAGACTGACTGCACATAGGGTACTACTGGCATTGATGCGCTATATCTTGAATTTTCTCCGCAAGTACTGAGTTTCAAAACCTGTCCTTTTGCCAGTTTGTTGGCCTCATCACAAGCTTCCAACAAGGTATAGTTTTGTGCAGAACTTCCCAGGTTAAGGTACCTTTAGACCGCGATATACGAAGTTCGTGTCGCGGGCGCTTGCAGGCATTGCTGTTAGACTGACTGCACATAGGGGTACTACTGGCATTGATGCGCTATATCTTGAATTTTCTCCGCAAGTACTGGGTTTCAAAACCTGTCCTTTTGCCAGCTTGTTGGCCTACTCATTAGCTTTCGAACAAGGTATAGTTTGTGCAGAACTTCCCAGGTTAAGGTACCTTTAGACCGCGATATACGAAGTTCGTGTCGCGGGCGCTTGCAGGCATTGCTGTTAGACTGACTGCACATAGGGGTACTACTGGCATTGATGCGCTATATCTTGAATTTTCTCCGCAAGTACTGGTTTCAAAACCTGTCCTTTTGCCAGTTTGTTGGCCTCATCACAAGCTTCCGAACAAGGTATAGTTTGTGCAGAACTTCCCAGGTTAAGGTACCTTTAGACCGCGATATACGAAGTTCGTGTCGCGGGCGCTTGCAGGCATTGCTGTTAGACTGACTGCACATAGGGGTACTACTGGCATTGATGCGCTATATCTTGATTTTCTCCGCAAGTACTGGGTTTCAAACCTGTCCTTTTGCCAGCTTGTTGGCCTACTCATTAGCTTTCGAACAAGGTATAGTTTTGTGCAGAACTTCCCAGGTTAAGGTACCTTTAGACCGCGATATACGAAGTTCGTGTCGCGGGCGCTTGCAGGCATTGCTGTTAGACTGACTGCACATAGGGGTACTACTGGCATTGATGCGCTATATCTTGAATTTTCTCCGCAAGTACTGGGTTTTCAACCTGTCCTTTTGCCAGTTTGTTGGCCTCATCACAAGCTTCCAACAAGGTATAGTTTGTGCAGAACTTCCCAGGTTAAGGTACCTTTAGACCGCGATATACGAAGTTCGTGTCGCGGGCGCTTGCAGGCATTGCTGTTAGACTGACTGCACATAGGGGTACTACTGGCATTGATGCGCTATATCTTGAATTTTCTCCGCAAGTACTGGGTTTCAAAACCTGTCCTTTTGCCAGCTTGTTGGCCTCATCACAAGCTTCCCAACAAGGTATAGTTTGTGCAGAACTTCCCAGGTTAAGGTACCTTTAGACCGCGATATACGAAGTTCGTGTCGCGGGCGCTTGCAGGCATTGCTGTTAGACTGACTGCACATAGGGGTACTACTGGCATTGATGCGCTATATCTTGAATTTTCTCCGCAAGTACTGGGTTTCAAAACCTGTCCTTTTGCCAGCTTGTTGGCCTACTCATTAGCTTTCGAACAAGGTATAGTTTGTGCAGAACTTCCCAGGTTAAGGTACCTTTAGACCGCGATATACGAAGTTCGTGTCGCGGGCGCTTGCAGGCATTGCTGTTAGACTGACTGCACATAGGGGTACTACTGGCATTGATGCGCTATATCTTGAATTTTCTCCGCAAGTACTGAGTTTCAAACCTGTCCTTTTGCCAGTTTGTTGGCCTCATCACAGCTTCCCAACAAGGTATAGTTTGTGCAGAACTTCCCAGGTTAAGGTACCTTTAGACCGCGATATACGAAGTTCGTGTCGCGGGCGCTTGCAGGCATTGCTGTTAGACTGACTGCACATAGGGGTACTACTGGCATTGATGCGCTATATCTTGAATTTTCTCCGCAAGTACTGGGTTTCAAAACCTGTCCTTTTGCCAGCTTGTTGGCCTACTCATTAGCTTTCGAACAAGGTATAGTTTGTGCAGAACTTCCCAGGTTAAGGTACCTTTAGACCGCGATATACGAAGTTCGTGTCGCGGCGCTTGCAGGCATTGCTGTTAGACTGACTGCACATAGGGGTACTACTGGCATTGATGCGCTATATCTTGAATTTTCTCCGCAAGTACTGGTTTCAAAACCTGTCCTTTTGCCAGCTTGTTGGCCTATCATTAGCTTTCGAACAAGGTATAGTTTGTGCAGAACTTCCCAGGTTAAGGTACCTTTAGACCGCGATATACGAAGTTCGTGTCGCGGGCGCTTGCAGGCATTGCTGTTAGACTGACTGCACATAGGGGTACTACTGGCATTGATGCGCTATATCTTGAATTTTCTCCGCAAGTACTGGTTTCAAAACCTGTCCTTTTGCCAGCTTGTTGGCCTACTCACAGCTTTCGAACAAGGTATAGTTTGTGCAGAACTTCCCAGGTTAAGGTACCTTTAGACCGCGATATACGAAGTTCGTGTCGCGGGCGCTTGCAGGCATTGCTGTTAGACTGACTGCACATAGGGTACTACTGGCATTGATGCGCTATATCTTGAATTTTCTCCGCAAGTACTGAGTTTCAAAACCTGTCCTTTTGCCAGTTTGTTGGCCTCATCACAAGCTTTCGAACAAGGTATAGTTTGTGCAGAACTTCCCAGGTTAAGGTACCTTTAGACCGCGATATACGAAGTTCGTGTCGCGGGCGCTTGCAGGCATTGCTGTTAGACTGACTGCACATAGGGGTACTACTGGCATTGATGCGCTATATCTTGAATTTTCTCCGCAAGTACTGGGTTTCAAAACCTGTCCTTTTGCCAGCTTGTTGGCCTACTCATTAGCTTTCGAACAAGGTATAGTTTGTGCAGAACTTCCCAGGTTAAGGTACCTTTAGACCGCGATATACGAAGTTCGTGTCGCGGGCGCTTGCAGGCATTGCTGTTAGACTGACTGCACATAGGGGTACTACTGGCATTGATGCGCTATATCTTGAATTTTCTCCGCAAGTACTGGTTTTCAAAACCTGTCCTTTTGCCAGCTTGTTGGCCTACTCATTAGCTTTCGAACAAGGTATAGTTTGTGCAGAACTTCCCAGGTTAAGGTACCTTTAGACCGCGATATACGAAGTTCGTGTCGCGGGCGCTTGCAGGCATTGCTGTTAGACTGACTGCACATAGGGGTACTACTGGCATTGATGCGCTATATCTTGAATTTTCTCCGCAAGTACTGAGTTTCAAAACCTGTCCTTTTGCCAGCTTGTTGGCCTATCACAAGCTTCCCACAAGGTATAGTTTGTGCAGAACTTCCCAGGTTAAGGTACCTTTAGACCGCGATATACGAAGTTCGTGTCGCGGGCGCTTGCAGGCATTGCTGTTAGACTGACTGCACATAGGGGTACTACTGGCATTGATGCGCTATATCTTGAATTTTCTCCGCAAGTACTGGTTTCAAAACCTGTCCTTTTGCCAGTTTGTTGGCCTATCATTAGCTTTCGAACAAGGTATAGTTTGTGCAGAACTTCCCAGGTTAAGGTACCTTTAGACCGCGATATACGAAGTTCGTGTCGCGGGCGCTTGCAGGCATTGCTGTTAGACTGACTGCACATAGGGGTACTACTGGCATTGATGCGCTATATCTTGAATTTTCTCCGCAAGTACTGGTTTCAAAACCTGTCCTTTTGCCAGCTTGTTGGCCTACTCATTAGCTTTCGAACAAGGTATAGTTTGTGCAGAACTTCCCAGGTTAAGGTACCTTTAGACCGCGATATACGAAGTTCGTGTCGCGGGCGCTTGCAGGCATTGCTGTTAGACTGACTGCACATAGGGGTACTACTGGCATTGATGCGCTATATCTTGAATTTTCTCCGCAAGTACTGAGTTTCAAAACCTGTCCTTTTGCCAGTTGTTGGCCTCATCACAAGCTTCCGAACAAGGTATAGTTTGTGCAGAACTTCCCAGGTTAAGGTACCTTTAGACCGCGATATACGAAGTTCGTGTCGCGGGCGCTTGCAGGCATTGCTGTTAGACTGACTGCACATAGGGGTACTACTGGCATTGATGCGCTATATCTTGAATTTTCTCCGCAAGTACTGGTTTCAAAACCTGTCCTTTTGCCAGCTTGTTGGCCTACTCATTAGCTTCGAACAAGGTATAGTTTGTGCAGAACTTCCCAGGTTAAGGTACCTTTAGACCGCGATATACGAAGTTCGTGTCGCGGGCGCTTGCAGGCATTGCTGTTAGACTGACTGCACATAGGGGTACTACTGGCATTGATGCGCTATATCTTGAATTTTCTCCGCAAGTACTGAGTTTCAAAACCTGTCCTTTTGCCAGCTTGTTGGCCTCATCACAAGCTTCCCAACAAGGTATAGTTTGTGCAGAACTTCCCAGGTTAAGGTACCTTTAGACCGCGATATACGAAGTTCGTGTCGCGGGCGCTTGCAGGCATTGCTGTTAGACTGACTGCACATAGGGGTACTACTGGCATTGATGCGCTATATCTTGAATTTTCTCCGCAAGTACTGGGTTTCAAAACCTGTCCTTTTGCCAGCTTGTTGGCCTACTCATTAGCTTTCGAACAAGGTATAGTTTGTGCAGAACTTCCCAGGTTAAGGTACCTTTAGACCGCGATATACGAAGTTCGTGTCGCGGGCGCTTGCAGGCATTGCTGTTAGACTGACTGCACATAGGGGTACTACTGGCATTGATGCGCTATATCTTGAATTTTCTCCGCAAGTACTGGGTTTCAAAACCTGTCCTTTTGCCAGCTTGTTGGCCTACTCATTAGCTTTCGAACAAGGTATAGTTTGTGCAGAACTTCCCAGGTTAAGGTACCTTTAGACCGCGATATACGAAGTTCGTGTCGCGGGCGCTTGCAGGCATTGCTGTTAGACTGACTGCACATAGGGGTACTACTGGCATTGATGCGCTATATCTTGAATTTTCTCCGCAAGTACTGAGTTTCAAAACCTGTCCTTTTGCCAGTTTGTTGGCCTCATCACAAGCTTTCCAACAAGGTATAGTTTGTGCAGAACTTCCCAGGTTAAGGTACCTTTAGACCGCGATATACGAAGTTCGTGTCGCGGGCGCTTGCAGGCATTGCTGTTAGACTGACTGCACATAGGGGTACTACTGGCATTGATGCGCTATATCTTGAATTTTCTCCGCAAGTACTGGGTTTCAAAACCTGTCCTTTTGCCAGCTTGTTGGCCTACTCATTAGCTTTCGAACAAGGTATAGTTTGTGCAGAACTTCCCAGGTTAAGGTACCTTTAGACCGCGATATACGAAGTTCGTGTCGCGGGCGCTTGCAGGCATTGCTGTTAGACTGACTGCACATAGGGGTACTACTGGCATTGATGCGCTATATCTTGAATTTTCTCCGCAAGTACTGAGTTTCAAAACCTGTCCTTTTGCCAGCTTGTTGGCCTATCACAAGCTTTCGAACAAGGTATAGTTTGTGCAGAACTTCCCAGGTTAAGGTACCTTTAGACCGCGATATACGAAGTTCGTGTCGCGGGCGCTTGCAGGCATTGCTGTTAGACTGACTGCACATAGGGGTACTACTGGCATTGATGCGCTATATCTTGAATTTTCTCCGCAAGTACTGGGTTTCAAAACCTGTCCTTTTGCCAGCTTGTTGGCCTCATCACAAGCTTCCGAACAAGGTATAGTTTGTGCAGAACTTCCCAGGTTAAGGTACCTTTAGACCGCGATATACGAAGTTCGTGTCGCGGGCGCTTGCAGGCATTGCTGTTAGACTGACTGCACATAGGGGTACTACTGGCATTGATGCGCTATATCTTGAATTTTCTCCGCAAGTACTGGGTTTCAAAACCTGTCCTTTTGCCAGCTTGTTGGCCTACTCATTAGCTTTCGAACAAGGTATAGTTTGTGCAGAACTTCCCAGGTTAAGGTACCTTTAGACCGCGATATACGAAGTTCGTGTCGCGGGCGCTTGCAGGCATTGCTGTTAGACTGACTGCACATAGGGGTACTACTGGCATTGATGCGCTATATCTTGAATTTTCTCCGCAAGTACTGGTTTCAAAACCTGTCCTTTTGCCAGCTTGTTGGCCTACTCATTAGCTTTCGAACAAGGTATAGTTTGTGCAGAACTTCCCAGGTTAAGGTACCTTTAGACCGCGATATACGAAGTTCGTGTCGCGGGCGCTTGCAGGCATTGCTGTTAGACTGACTGCACATAGGGGTACTACTGGCATTGATGCGCTATATCTTGAATTTTCTCCGCAAGTACTGAGTTTCAAAACCTGTCCTTTTGCCAGTTTGTTGGCCATCATTAGCTTCCGAACAAGGTATAGTTTGTGCAGAACTTCCCAGGTTAAGGTACCTTTAGACCGCGATATACGAAGTTCGTGTCGCGGGCGCTTGCAGGCATTGCTGTTAGACTGACTGCACATAGGGGTACTACTGGCATTGATGCGCTATATCTTGAATTTTCTCCGCAAGTACTGGGTTTCAAAACCTGTCCTTTTGCCAGCTTGTTGGCCTACTCATTAGCTTTCGAACAAGGTATAGTTTGTGCAGAACTTCCCAGGTTAAGGTACCTTTAGACCGCGATATACGAAGTTCGTGTCGCGGGCGCTTGCAGGCATTGCTGTTAGACTGACTGCACATAGGGGTACTACTGGCATTGATGCGCTATATCTTGAATTTTCTCCGCAAGTACTGAGTTTCAAAACCTGTCCTTTTGCCAGTTTGTTGGCCTCATCACAAGCTTTCCAACAAGGTATAGTTTGTGCAGAACTTCCCAGGTTAAGGTACCTTTAGACCGCGATATACGAAGTTCGTGTCGCGGGCGCTTGCAGGCATTGCTGTTAGACTGACTGCACATAGGGGTACTACTGGCATTGATGCGCTATATCTTGAATTTTCTCCGCAAGTACTGGGTTTCAAAACCTGTCCTTTTGCCAGCTTGTTGGCCTACTCATTAGCTTTCGAACAAGGTATAGTTTGTGCAGAACTTCCCAGGTTAAGGTACCTTTAGACCGCGATATACGAAGTTCGTGTCGCGGGCGCTTGCAGGCATTGCTGTTAGACTGACTGCACATAGGGGTACTACTGGCATTGATGCGCTATATCTTGAATTTTCTCCGCAAGTACTGGGTTTCAAAACCTGTCCTTTTGCCAGCTTGTTGGCCTACTCATTAGCTTTCGAACAAGGTATAGTTTGTGCAGAACTTCCCAGGTTAAGGTACCTTTAGACCGCGATATACGAAGTTCGTGTCGCGGGCGCTTGCAGGCATTGCTGTTAGACTGACTGCACATAGGGGTACTACTGGCATTGATGCGCTATATCTTGAATTTTCTCCGCAAGTACTGAGTTTCAAAACCTGTCCTTTTGCCAGCTTGTTGGCCTCATCACAAGCTTTCCAACAAGGTATAGTTTGTGCAGAACTTCCCAGGTTAAGGTACCTTTAGACCGCGATATACGAAGTTCGTGTCGCGGGCGCTTGCAGGCATTGCTGTTAGACTGACTGCACATAGGGGTACTACTGGCATTGATGCGCTATATCTTGAATTTTCTCCGCAAGTACTGGGTTTCAAAACCTGTCCTTTTGCCAGCTTGTTGGCCTCATCACAAGCTTCGAACAAGGTATAGTTTGTGCAGAACTTCCCAGGTTAAGGTACCTTTAGACCGCGATATACGAAGTTCGTGTCGCGGGCGCTTGCAGGCATTGCTGTTAGACTGACTGCACATAGGGGTACTACTGGCATTGATGCGCTATATCTTGAATTTTCTCCGCAAGTACTGGGTTTCAAAACCTGTCCTTTTGCCAGCTTGTTGGCCTACTCATTAGCTTTCGAACAAGGTATAGTTTGTGCAGAACTTCCCAGGTTAAGGTACCTTTAGACCGCGATATACGAAGTTCGTGTCGCGGGCGCTTGCAGGCATTGCTGTTAGACTGACTGCACATAGGGGTACTACTGGCATTGATGCGCTATATCTTGAATTTTCTCCGCAAGTACTGGTTTCAAAACCTGTCCTTTTGCCAGCTTGTTGGCCTACTCATTAGCTTTCGAACAAGGTATAGTTTGTGCAGAACTTCCCAGGTTAAGGTACCTTTAGACCGCGATATACGAAGTTCGTGTCGCGGGCGCTTGCAGGCATTGCTGTTAGACTGACTGCACATAGGGGTACTACTGGCATTGATGCGCTATATCTTGAATTTTCTCCGCAAGTACTGGGTTTCAAAACCTGTCCTTTTGCCAGCTTGTTGGCCTCATCATTAGCTTTCGAACAAGGTATAGTTTGTGCAGAACTTCCCAGGTTAAGGTACCTTTAGACCGCGATATACGAAGTTCGTGTCGCGGGCGCTTGCAGGCATTGCTGTTAGACTGACTGCACATAGGGGTACTACTGGCATTGATGCGCTATATCTTGAATTTTCTCCGCAAGTACTGAGTTTCAAAACCTGTCCTTTTGCCAGCTTGTTGGCCTACTCACAAGCTTTCGAACAAGGTATAGTTTGTGCAGAACTTCCCAGGTTAAGGTACCTTTAGACCGCGATATACGAAGTTCGTGTCGCGGGCGCTTGCAGGCATTGCTGTTAGACTGACTGCACATAGGGGTACTACTGGCATTGATGCGCTATATCTTGAATTTTCTCCGCAAGTACTGGGTTTCAAAACCTGTCCTTTTGCCAGCTTGTTGGCCTACTCATTAGCTTTCGAACAAGGTATAGTTTGTGCAGAACTTCCCAGGTTAAGGTACCTTTAGACCGCGATATACGAAGTTCGTGTCGCGGGCGCTTGCAGGCATTGCTGTTAGACTGACTGCACATAGGGGTACTACTGGCATTGATGCGCTATATCTTGAATTTTCTCCGCAAGTACTGGGTTTCAAAACCTGTCCTTTTGCCAGCTTGTTGGCCTACTCATTAGCTTTCGAACAAGGTATAGTTTGTGCAGAACTTCCCAGGTTAAGGTACCTTTAGACCGCGATATACGAAGTTCGTGTCGCGGGCGCTTGCAGGCATTGCTGTTAGACTGACTGCACATAGGGGTACTACTGGCATTGATGCGCTATATCTTGAATTTTCTCCGCAAGTACTGGGTTTCAAAACCTGTCCTTTTGCCAGCTTGTTGGCCTACTCATTAGCTTTCGAACAAGGTATAGTTTGTGCAGAACTTCCCAGGTTAAGGTACCTTTAGACCGCGATATACGAAGTTCGTGTCGCGGGCGCTTGCAGGCATTGCTGTTAGACTGACTGCACATAGGGGTACTACTGGCATTGATGCGCTATATCTTGAATTTTCTCCGCAAGTACTGAGTTTCAAAACCTGTCCTTTTGCCAGCTTGTTGGCCTCATCACAAGCTTCCAACAAGGTATAGTTTGTGCAGAACTTCCCAGGTTAAGGTACCTTTAGACCGCGATATACGAAGTTCGTGTCGCGGGCGCTTGCAGGCATTGCTGTTAGACTGACTGCACATAGGGGTACTACTGGCATTGATGCGCTATATCTTGAATTTTCTCCGCAAGTACTGGGTTTCAAAACCTGTCCTTTTGCCAGCTTGTTGGCCTACTCATTAGCTTTCGAACAAGGTATAGTTTGTGCAGAACTTCCCAGGTTAAGGTACCTTTAGACCGCGATATACGAAGTTCGTGTCGCGGGCGCTTGCAGGCATTGCTGTTAGACTGACTGCACATAGGGGTACTACTGGCATTGATGCGCTATATCTTGAATTTTCTCCGCAAGTACTGGGTTTCAAAACCTGTCCTTTTGCCAGCTTGTTGGCCTACTCATTAGCTTTCGAACAAGGTATAGTTTGTGCAGAACTTCCCAGGTTAAGGTACCTTTAGACCGCGATATACGAAGTTCGTGTCGCGGGCGCTTGCAGGCATTGCTGTTAGACTGACTGCACATAGGGGTACTACTGGCATTGATGCGCTATATCTTGAATTTTCTCCGCAAGTACTGAGTTTCAAAACCTGTCCTTTTGCCAGTTTGTTGGCCTCATCACAAGCTTCCCAACAAGGTATAGTTTGTGCAGAACTTCCCAGGTTAAGGTACCTTTAGACCGCGATATACGAAGTTCGTGTCGCGGGCGCTTGCAGGCATTGCTGTTAGACTGACTGCACATAGGGGTACTACTGGCATTGATGCGCTATATCTTGAATTTTCTCCGCAAGTACTGGTTTCAAAACCTGTCCTTTTGCCAGCTTGTTGGCCTACTCATTAGCTTTCGAACAAGGTATAGTTTGTGCAGAACTTCCCAGGTTAAGGTACCTTTAGACCGCGATATACGAAGTTCGTGTCGCGGGCGCTTGCAGGCATTGCTGTTAGACTGACTGCACATAGGGGTACTACTGGCATTGATGCGCTATATCTTGAATTTTCTCCGCAAGTACTGAGTTTCAAAACCTGTCCTTTTGCCAGTTTGTTGGCCTCATCACAAGCTTCCAACAAGGTATAGTTTGTGCAGAACTTCCCAGGTTAAGGTACCTTTAGACCGCGATATACGAAGTTCGTGTCGCGGGCGCTTGCAGGCATTGCTGTTAGACTGACTGCACATAGGGGTACTACTGGCATTGATGCGCTATATCTTGAATTTTCTCCGCAAGTACTGGGTTTCAAAACCTGTCCTTTTGCCAGCTTGTTGGCCTACTCATTAGCTTTCGAACAAGGTATAGTTTGTGCAGAACTTCCCAGGTTAAGGTACCTTTAGACCGCGATATACGAAGTTCGTGTCGCGGGCGCTTGCAGGCATTGCTGTTAGACTGACTGCACATAGGGGTACTACTGGCATTGATGCGCTATATCTTGAATTTTCTCCGCAAGTACTGGGTTTCAAAACCTGTCCTTTTGCCAGCTTGTTGGCCTACTCATTAGCTTTCGAACAAGGTATAGTTTGTGCAGAACTTCCCAGGTTAAGGTACCTTTAGACCGCGATATACGAAGTTCGTGTCGCGGGCGCTTGCAGGCATTGCTGTTAGACTGACTGCACATAGGGGTACTACTGGCATTGATGCGCTATATCTTGAATTTTCTCCGCAAGTACTGAGTTTCAAAACCTGTCCTTTTGCCAGTTTGTTGGCCTCATCACAAGCTTCCCAACAAGGTATAGTTTGTGCAGAACTTCCCAGGTTAAGGTACCTTTAGACCGCGATATACGAAGTTCGTGTCGCGGGCGCTTGCAGGCATTGCTGTTAGACTGACTGCACATAGGGGTACTACTGGCATTGATGCGCTATATCTTGAATTTTCTCCGCAAGTACTGGGTTTCAAAACCTGTCCTTTTGCCAGCTTGTTGGCCTACTCATTAGCTTTCGAACAAGGTATAGTTTGTGCAGAACTTCCCAGGTTAAGGTACCTTTAGACCGCGATATACGAAGTTCGTGTCGCGGGCGCTTGCAGGCATTGCTGTTAGACTGACTGCACATAGGGGTACTACTGGCATTGATGCGCTATATCTTGAATTTTCTCCGCAAGTACTGAGTTTCAAAACCTGTCCTTTTGCCAGCTTGTTGGCCTCATCACAAGCTTTCGAACAAGGTATAGTTTGTGCAGAACTTCCCAGGTTAAGGTACCTTTAGACCGCGATATACGAAGTTCGTGTCGCGGGCGCTTGCAGGCATTGCTGTTAGACTGACTGCACATAGGGGTACTACTGGCATTGATGCGCTATATCTTGAATTTTCTCCGCAAGTACTGGGTTTCAAAACCTGTCCTTTTGCCAGCTTGTTGGCCTACTCATTAGCTTTCGAACAAGGTATAGTTTGTGCAGAACTTCCCAGGTTAAGGTACCTTTAGACCGCGATATACGAAGTTCGTGTCGCGGGCGCTTGCAGGCATTGCTGTTAGACTGACTGCACATAGGGGTACTACTGGCATTGATGCGCTATATCTTGAATTTTCTCCGCAAGTACTG
The DNA here is from genome assembly GCF_015706575.1 of Patiria miniata. Taxonomy (NCBI): domain Eukaryota; kingdom Metazoa; phylum Echinodermata; class Asteroidea; order Valvatida; family Asterinidae; genus Patiria; species Patiria miniata. Next base: position 414,474 of record NW_024037051.1, read on the forward strand.
GAGTTTCAAAACCTGTCCTTTTGCCAGTTTGTTGGCCTCATCACAAGCTTCCGAACAAGGTATAGTTTGTGCAGAACTTCCCAGGTTAAGGTACCTTTAGACCGCGATATACGAAGTTCGTGTCGCGGGCGCTTGCAGGCATTGCTGTTAGACTGACTGCACATAGGGGTACTACTGGCATTGATGCGCTATATCTTGAATTTTCTCCGCAAGTACTGGGTTTCAAAACCTGTCCTTTTGCCAGCTTGTTGGCCTACTCATTAGCTTTCGAACAAGGTATAGTTTGTGCAGAACTTCCCAGGTTAAGGTACCTTTAGACCGCGATATACGAAGTTCGTGTCGCGGGCGCTTGCAGGCATTGCTGTTAGACTGACTGCACATAGGGGTACTACTGGCATTGATGCGCTATATCTTGAATTTTCTCCGCAAGTACTGGGTTTCAAAACCTGTCCTTTTGCCAGCTTGTTGGCCTACTCATTAGCTTTCGAACAAGGTATAGTTTGTGCAGAACTTCCCAGGTTAAGGTACCTTTAGACCGCGATATACGAAGTTCGTGTCGCGGGCGCTTGCAGGCATTGCTGTTAGACTGACTGCACATAGGGGTACTACTGGCATTGATGCGCTATATCTTGAATTTTCTCCGCAAGTACTGGGTTTCAAAACCTGTCCTTTTGCCAGCTTGTTGGCCTACTCATTAGCTTTCGAACAAGGTATAGTTTGTGCAGAACTTCCCAGGTTAAGGTACCTTTAGACCGCGATATACGAAGTTCGTGTCGCGGGCGCTTGCAGGCATTGCTGTTAGACTGACTGCACATAGGGGTACTACTGGCATTGATGCGCTATATCTTGAATTTTCTCCGCAAGTACTGGTTTCAAAACCTGTCCTTTTGCCAGTTTGTTGGCCTCATCACAAGCTTCCCAACAAGGTATAGTTTGTGCAGAACTTCCCAGGTTAAGGTACCTTTAGACCGCGATATACGAAGTTCGTGTCGCGGGCGCTTGCAGGCATTGCTGTTAGACTGACTGCACATAGGGGTACTACTGGCATTGATGCGCTATATCTTGAATTTTCTCCGCAAGTACTGGGTTTCAAAACCTGTCCTTTTGCCAGCTTGTTGGCCTACTCATTAGCTTTCGAACAAGGTATAGTTTGTGCAGAACTTCCCAGGTTAAGGTACCTTTAGACCGCGATATACGAAGTTCGTGTCGCGGGCGCTTGCAGGCATTGCTGTTAGACTGACTGCACATAGGGGTACTACTGGCATTGATGCGCTATATCTTGAATTTTCTCCGCAAGTACTGGGTTTCAAAACCTGTCCTTTTGCCAGCTTGTTGGCCTACTCATTAGCTTTCGAACAAGGTATAGTTTGTGCAGAACTTCCCAGGTTAAGGTACCTTTAGACCGCGATATACGAAGTTCGTGTCGCGGGCGCTTGCAGGCATTGCTGTTAGACTGACTGCACATAGGGGTACTACTGGCATTGATGCGCTATATCTTGAATTTTCTCCGCAAGTACTGGTTTCAAAACCTGTCCTTTTGCCAGCTTGTTGGCCTACTCATTAGCTTTCGAACAAGGTATAGTTTGTGCAGAACTTCCCAGGTTAAGGTACCTTTAGACCGCGATATACGAAGTTCGTGTCGCGGGCGCTTGCAGGCATTGCTGTTAGACTGACTGCACATAGGGGTACTACTGGCATTGATGCGCTATATCTTGAATTTTCTCCGCAAGTACTGAGTTTCAAAACCTGTCCTTTTGCCAGTTTGTTGGCCTCATCACAAGCTTCCGAACAAGGTATAGTTTGTGCAGAACTTCCCAGGTTAAGGTACCTTTAGACCGCGATATACGAAGTTCGTGTCGCGGGCGCTTGCAGGCATTGCTGTTAGACTGACTGCACATAGGGGTACTACTGGCATTGATGCGCTATATCTTGAATTTTCTCCGCAAGTACTGGGTTTCAAAACCTGTCCTTTTGCCAGCTTGTTGGCCTACTCATTAGCTTTCGAACAAGGTATAGTTTGTGCAGAACTTCCCAGGTTAAGGTACCTTTAGACCGCGATATACGAAGTTCGTGTCGCGGGCGCTTGCAGGCATTGCTGTTAGACTGACTGCACATAGGGGTACTACTGGCATTGATGCGCTATATCTTGAATTTTCTCCGCAAGTACTGGGTTTCAAAACCTGTCCTTTTGCCAGCTTGTTGGCCTACTCATTAGCTTCCGAACAAGGTATAGTTTGTGCAGAACTTCCCAGGTTAAGGTACCTTTAGACCGCGATATACGAAGTTCGTGTCGCGGGCGCTTGCAGGCATTGCTGTTAGACTGACTGCACATAGGGGTACTACTGGCATTGATGCGCTATATCTTGAATTTTCTCCGCAAGTACTGGGTTTCAAAACCTGTCCTTTTGCCAGCTTGTTGGCCTACTCATTAGCTTTCGAACAAGGTATAGTTTGTGCAGAACTTCCCAGGTTAAGGTACCTTTAGACCGCGATATACGAAGTTCGTGTCGCGGGCGCTTGCAGGCATTGCTGTTAGACTGACTGCACATAGGGGTACTACTGGCATTGATGCGCTATATCTTGAATTTTCTCCGCAAGTACTGGGTTTCAAAACCTGTCCTTTTGCCAGCTTGTTGGCCTACTCATTAGCTTTCGAACAAGGTATAGTTTGTGCAGAACTTCCCAGGTTAAGGTACCTTTAGACCGCGATATACGAAGTTCGTGTCGCGGGCGCTTGCAGGCATTGCTGTTAGACTGACTGCACATAGGGGTACTACTGGCATTGATGCGCTATATCTTGAATTTTCTCCGCAAGTACTGAGTTTCAAAACCTGTCCTTTTGCCAGCTTGTTGGCCTCATCACAAGCTTCCCAACAAGGTATAGTTTGTGCAGAACTTCCCAGGTTAAGGTACCTTTAGACCGCGATATACGAAGTTCGTGTCGCGGGCGCTTGCAGGCATTGCTGTTAGACTGACTGCACATAGGGGTACTACTGGCATTGATGCGCTATATCTTGAATTTTCTCCGCAAGTACTGGGTTTCAAAACCTGTCCTTTTGCCAGCTTGTTGGCCTACTCATTAGCTTTCGAACAAGGTATAGTTTGTGCAGAACTTCCCAGGTTAAGGTACCTTTAGACCGCGATATACGAAGTTCGTGTCGCGGGCGCTTGCAGGCATTGCTGTTAGACTGACTGCACATAGGGGTACTACTGGCATTGATGCGCTATATCTTGAATTTTCTCCGCAAGTACTGGGTTTCAAAACCTGTCCTTTTGCCAGCTTGTTGGCCTCATCATTAGCTTTCGAACAAGGTATAGTTTGTGCAGAACTTCCCAGGTTAAGGTACCTTTAGACCGCGATATACGAAGTTCGTGTCGCGGGCGCTTGCAGGCATTGCTGTTAGACTGACTGCACATAGGGGTACTACTGGCATTGATGCGCTATATCTTGAATTTTCTCCGCAAGTACTGGGTTTCAAAACCTGTCCTTTTGCCAGCTTGTTGGCCTACTCATTAGCTTTCGAACAAGGTATAGTTTGTGCAGAACTTCCCAGGTTAAGGTACCTTTAGACCGCGATATACGAAGTTCGTGTCGCGGGCGCTTGCAGGCATTGCTGTTAGACTGACTGCACATAGGGGTACTACTGGCATTGATGCGCTATATCTTGAATTTTCTCCGCAAGTACTGAGTTTCAAAACCTGTCCTTTTGCCAGTTTGTTGGCCTCATCAAGCTTCCAACAAGGTATAGTTTGTGCAGAACTTCCCAGGTTAAGGTACCTTTAGACCGCGATATACGAAGTTCGTGTCGCGGGCGCTTGCAGGCATTGCTGTTAGACTGACTGCACATAGGGGTACTACTGGCATTGATGCGCTATATCTTGAATTTTCTCCGCAAGTACTGGGTTTCAAAACCTGTCCTTTTGCCAGCTTGTTGGCCTACTCATTAGCTTTCGAACAAGGTATAGTTTGTGCAGAACTTCCCAGGTTAAGGTACCTTTAGACCGCGATATACGAAGTTCGTGTCGCGGGCGCTTGCAGGCATTGCTGTTAGACTGACTGCACATAGGGGTACTACTGGCATTGATGCGCTATATCTTGAATTTTCTCCGCAAGTACTGAGTTTCAAAACCTGTCCTTTTGCCAGTTTGTTGGCCTCATCACAAGCTTCCAACAAGGTATAGTTTGTGCAGAACTTCCCAGGTTAAGGTACCTTTAGACCGCGATATACGAAGTTCGTGTCGCGGGCGCTTGCAGGCATTGCTGTTAGACTGACTGCACATAGGGGTACTACTGGCATTGATGCGCTATATCTTGAATTTTCTCCGCAAGTACTGGGTTTCAAAACCTGTCCTTTTGCCAGCTTGTTGGCCTACTCATTAGCTTTCGAACAAGGTATAGTTTGTGCAGAACTTCCCAGGTTAAGGTACCTTTAGACCGCGATATACGAAGTTCGTGTCGCGGGCGCTTGCAGGCATTGCTGTTAGACTGACTGCACATAGGGGTACTACTGGCATTGATGCGCTATATCTTGAATTTTCTCCGCAAGTACTGGGTTTCAAAACCTGTCCTTTTGCCAGCTTGTTGGCCTACTCATTAGCTTTCGAACAAGGTATAGTTTGTGCAGAACTTCCCAGGTTAAGGTACCTTTAGACCGCGATATACGAAGTTCGTGTCGCGGGCGCTTGCAGGCATTGCTGTTAGACTGACTGCACATAGGGGTACTACTGGCATTGATGCGCTATATCTTGAATTTTCTCCGCAAGTACTGAGTTTCAAAACCTGTCCTTTTGCCAGTTTGTTGGCCTCATCACAAGCTTTCGAACAAGGTATAGTTTGTGCAGAACTTCCCAGGTTAAGGTACCTTTAGACCGCGATATACGAAGTTCGTGTCGCGGGCGCTTGCAGGCATTGCTGTTAGACTGACTGCACATAGGGGTACTACTGGCATTGATGCGCTATATCTTGAATTTTCTCCGCAAGTACTGGGTTTCAAAACCTGTCCTTTTGCCAGCTTGTTGGCCTACTCATTAGCTTTCGAACAAGGTATAGTTTGTGCAGAACTTCCCAGGTTAAGGTACCTTTAGACCGCGATATACGAAGTTCGTGTCGCGGGCGCTTGCAGGCATTGCTGTTAGACTGACTGCACATAGGGGTACTACTGGCATTGATGCGCTATATCTTGAATTTTCTCCGCAAGTACTGAGTTTCAAAACCTGTCCTTTTGCCAGTTTGTTGGCCTCATCACAAGCTTCCCAACAAGGTATAGTTTGTGCAGAACTTCCCAGGTTAAGGTACCTTTAGACCGCGATATACGAAGTTCGTGTCGCGGGCGCTTGCAGGCATTGCTGTTAGACTGACTGCACATAGGGGTACTACTGGCATTGATGCGCTATATCTTGAATTTTCTCCGCAAGTACTGGGTTTCAAAACCTGTCCTTTTGCCAGCTTGTTGGCCTACTCATTAGCTTTCGAACAAGGTATAGTTTGTGCAGAACTTCCCAGGTTAAGGTACCTTTAGACCGCGATATACGAAGTTCGTGTCGCGGGCGCTTGCAGGCATTGCTGTTAGACTGACTGCACATAGGGGTACTACTGGCATTGATGCGCTATATCTTGAATTTTCTCCGCAAGTACTGGGTTTCAAAACCTGTCCTTTTGCCAGCTTGTTGGCCTACTCATTAGCTTTCGAACAAGGTATAGTTTGTGCAGAACTTCCCAGGTTAAGGTACCTTTAGACCGCGATATACGAAGTTCGTGTCGCGGGCGCTTGCAGGCATTGCTGTTAGACTGACTGCACATAGGGGTACTACTGGCATTGATGCGCTATATCTTGAATTTTCTCCGCAAGTACTGGGTTTCAAAACCTGTCCTTTTGCCAGTTTGTTGGCCTCATCACAAGCTTCCCAACAAGGTATAGTTTGTGCAGAACTTCCCAGGTTAAGGTACCTTTAGACCGCGATATACGAAGTTCGTGTCGCGGGCGCTTGCAGGCATTGCTGTTAGACTGACTGCACATAGGGGTACTACTGGCATTGATGCGCTATATCTTGAATTTTCTCCGCAAGTACTGAGTTTCAAAACCTGTCCTTTTGCCAGCTTGTTGGCCTCATCACAAGCTTCCGAACAAGGTATAGTTTGTGCAGAACTTCCCAGGTTAAGGTACCTTTAGACCGCGATATACGAAGTTCGTGTCGCGGGCGCTTGCAGGCATTGCTGTTAGACTGACTGCACATAGGGGTACTACTGGCATTGATGCGCTATATCTTGAATTTTCTCCGCAAGTACTGGGTTTCAAAACCTGTCCTTTTGCCAGCTTGTTGGCCTACTCATTAGCTTTCGAACAAGGTATAGTTTGTGCAGAACTTCCCAGGTTAAGGTACCTTTAGACCGCGATATACGAAGTTCGTGTCGCGGGCGCTTGCAGGCATTGCTGTTAGACTGACTGCACATAGGGGTACTACTGGCATTGATGCGCTATATCTTGAATTTTCTCCGCAAGTACTGAGTTTCAAAACCTGTCCTTTTGCCAGTTTGTTGGCCTCATCACAAGCTTCCCAACAAGGTATAGTTTGTGCAGAACTTCCCAGGTTAAGGTACCTTTAGACCGCGATATACGAAGTTCGTGTCGCGGGCGCTTGCAGGCATTGCTGTTAGACTGACTGCACATAGGGGTACTACTGGCATTGATGCGCTATATCTTGAATTTTCTCCGCAAGTACTGGGTTTCAAAACCTGTCCTTTTGCCAGCTTGTTGGCCTACTCATTAGCTTTCGAACAAGGTATAGTTTGTGCAGAACTTCCCAGGTTAAGGTACCTTTAGACCGCGATATACGAAGTTCGTGTCGCGGGCGCTTGCAGGCATTGCTGTTAGACTGACTGCACATAGGGGTACTACTGGCATTGATGCGCTATATCTTGAATTTTCTCCGCAAGTACTGGGTTTCAAAACCTGTCCTTTTGCCAGCTTGTTGGCCTACTCATTAGCTTTCGAACAAGGTATAGTTTGTGCAGAACTTCCCAGGTTAAGGTACCTTTAGACCGCGATATACGAAGTTCGTGTCGCGGGCGCTTGCAGGCATTGCTGTTAGACTGACTGCACATAGGGGTACTACTGGCATTGATGCGCTATATCTTGAATTTTCTCCGCAAGTACTGAGTTTCAAAACCTGTCCTTTTGCCAGTTTGTTGGCCTCATCACAAGCTTCCCAACAAGGTATAGTTTGTGCAGAACTTCCCAGGTTAAGGTACCTTTAGACCGCGATATACGAAGTTCGTGTCGCGGGCGCTTGCAGGCATTGCTGTTAGACTGACTGCACATAGGGGTACTACTGGCATTGATGCGCTATATCTTGAATTTTCTCCGCAAGTACTGGGTTTCAAAACCTGTCCTTTTGCCAGCTTGTTGGCCTACTCATTAGCTTTCGAACAAGGTATAGTTTGTGCAGAACTTCCCAGGTTAAGGTACCTTTAGACCGCGATATACGAAGTTCGTGTCGCGGGCGCTTGCAGGCATTGCTGTTAGACTGACTGCACATAGGGGTACTACTGGCATTGATGCGCTATATCTTGAATTTTCTCCGCAAGTACTGAGTTTCAAAACCTGTCCTTTTGCCAGTTTGTTGGCCTCATCACAAGCTTCCAACAAGGTATAGTTTGTGCAGAACTTCCCAGGTTAAGGTACCTTTAGACCGCGATATACGAAGTTCGTGTCGCGGGCGCTTGCAGGCATTGCTGTTAGACTGACTGCACATAGGGGTACTACTGGCATTGATGCGCTATATCTTGAATTTTCTCCGCAAGTACTGGGTTTCAAAACCTGTCCTTTTGCCAGCTTGTTGGCCTACTCATTAGCTTTCGAACAAGGTATAGTTTGTGCAGAACTTCCCAGGTTAAGGTACCTTTAGACCGCGATATACGAAGTTCGTGTCGCGGGCGCTTGCAGGCATTGCTGTTAGACTGACTGCACATAGGGGTACTACTGGCATTGATGCGCTATATCTTGAATTTTCTCCGCAAGTACTGGTTTCAAAACCTGTCCTTTTGCCAGCTTGTTGGCCTACTCATTAGCTTTCGAACAAGGTATAGTTTGTGCAGAACTTCCCAGGTTAAGGTACCTTTAGACCGCGATATACGAAGTTCGTGTCGCGGGCGCTTGCAGGCATTGCTGTTAGACTGACTGCACATAGGGGTACTACTGGCATTGATGCGCTATATCTTGAATTTTCTCCGCAAGTACTGAGTTTCAAAACCTGTCCTTTTGCCAGTTTGTTGGCCTCATCACAAGCTTCCAACAAGGTATAGTTTGTGCAGAACTTCCCAGGTTAAGGTACCTTTAGACCGCGATATACGAAGTTCGTGTCGCGGGCGCTTGCAGGCATTGCTGTTAGACTGACTGCACATAGGGGTACTACTGGCATTGATGCGCTATATCTTGAATTTTCTCCGCAAGTACTGGGTTTCAAAACCTGTCCTTTTGCCAGCTTGTTGGCCTACTCATTAGCTTTCGAACAAGGTATAGTTTGTGCAGAACTTCCCAGGTTAAGGTACCTTTAGACCGCGATATACGAAGTTCGTGTCGCGGGCGCTTGCAGGCATTGCTGTTAGACTGACTGCACATAGGGGTACTACTGGCATTGATGCGCTATATCTTGAATTTTCTCCGCAAGTACTGAGTTTCAAAACCTGTCCTTTTGCCAGCTTGTTGGCCTCATCACAAGCTTCCGAACAAGGTATAGTTTGTGCAGAACTTCCCAGGTTAAGGTACCTTTAGACCGCGATATACGAAGTTCGTGTCGCGGGCGCTTGCAGGCATTGCTGTTAGACTGACTGCACATAGGGGTACTACTGGCATTGATGCGCTATATCTTGAATTTTCTCCGCAAGTACTGGTTTCAAAACCTGTCCTTTTGCCAGCTTGTTGGCCTACTCATTAGCTTTCGAACAAGGTATAGTTTGTGCAGAACTTCCCAGGTTAAGGTACCTTTAGACCGCGATATACGAAGTTCGTGTCGCGGGCGCTTGCAGGCATTGCTGTTAGACTGACTGCACATAGGGGTACTACTGGCATTGATGCGCTATATCTTGAATTTTCTCCGCAAGTACTGAGTTTCAAAACCTGTCCTTTTGCCAGTTTGTTGGCCTCATCACAAGCTTCCCAACAAGGTATAGTTTGTGCAGAACTTCCCAGGTTAAGGTACCTTTAGACCGCGATATACGAAGTTCGTGTCGCGGGCGCTTGCAGGCATTGCTGTTAGACTGACTGCACATAGGGGTACTACTGGCATTGATGCGCTATATCTTGAATTTTCTCCGCAAGTACTGAGTTTCAAAACCTGTCCTTTTGCCAGCTTGTTGGCCTCATCACAAGCTTCCCAACAAGGTATAGTTTGTGCAGAACTTCCCAGGTTAAGGTACCTTTAGACCGCGATATACGAAGTTCGTGTCGCGGGCGCTTGCAGGCATTGCTGTTAGACTGACTGCACATAGGGGTACTACTGGCATTGATGCGCTATATCTTGAATTTTCTCCGCAAGTACTGGGTTTCAAAACCTGTCCTTTTGCCAGCTTGTTGGCCTACTCATTAGCTTTCGAACAAGGTATAGTTTGTGCAGAACTTCCCAGGTTAAGGTACCTTTAGACCGCGATATACGAAGTTCGTGTCGCGGGCGCTTGCAGGCATTGCTGTTAGACTGACTGCACATAGGGGTACTACTGGCATTGATGCGCTATATCTTGAATTTTCTCCGCAAGTACTGAGTTTCAAAACCTGTCCTTTTGCCAGTTTGTTGGCCTCATCACAAGCTTCCAACAAGGTATAGTTTGTGCAGAACTTCCCAGGTTAAGGTACCTTTAGACCGCGATATACGAAGTTCGTGTCGCGGGCGCTTGCAGGCATTGCTGTTAGACTGACTGCACATAGGGGTACTACTGGCATTGATGCGCTATATCTTGAATTTTCTCCGCAAGTACTGGGTTTCAAAACCTGTCCTTTTGCCAGCTTGTTGGCCTACTCATTAGCTTTCGAACAAGGTATAGTTTGTGCAGAACTTCCCAGGTTAAGGTACCTTTAGACCGCGATATACGAAGTTCGTGTCGCGGGCGCTTGCAGGCATTGCTGTTAGACTGACTGCACATAGGGGTACTACTGGCATTGATGCGCTATATCTTGAATTTTCTCCGCAAGTACTGAGTTTCAAAACCTGTCCTTTTGCCAGTTTGTTGGCCTCATCACAAGCTTCCCAACAAGGTATAGTTTGTGCAGAACTTCCCAGGTTAAGGTACCTTTAGACCGCGATATACGAAGTTCGTGTCGCGGGCGCTTGCAGGCATTGCTGTTAGACTGACTGCACATAGGGGTACTACTGGCATTGATGCGCTATATCTTGAATTTTCTCCGCAAGTACTGGGTTTCAAAACCTGTCCTTTTGCCAGCTTGTTGGCCTACTCATTAGCTTTCGAACAAGGTATAGTTTGTGCAGAACTTCCCAGGTTAAGGTACCTTTAGACCGCGATATACGAAGTTCGTGTCGCGGGCGCTTGCAGGCATTGCTGTTAGACTGACTGCACATAGGGGTACTACTGGCATTGATGCGCTATATCTTGAATTTTCTCCGCAAGTACTGGGTTTCAAAACCTGTCCTTTTGCCAGCTTGTTGGCCTACTCATTAGCTTTCGAACAAGGTATAGTTTGTGCAGAACTTCCCAGGTTAAGGTACCTTTAGACCGCGATATACGAAGTTCGTGTCGCGGGCGCTTGCAGGCATTGCTGTTAGACTGACTGCACATAGGGGTACTACTGGCATTGATGCGCTATATCTTGAATTTTCTCCGCAAGTACTGAGTTTCAAAACCTGTCCTTTTGCCAGTTTGTTGGCCTCATCACAAGCTTCCCAACAAGGTATAGTTTGTGCAGAACTTCCCAGGTTAAGGTACCTTTAGACCGCGATATACGAAGTTCGTGTCGCGGGCGCTTGCAGGCATTGCTGTTAGACTGACTGCACATAGGGGTACTACTGGCATTGATGCGCTATATCTTGAATTTTCTCCGCAAGTACTGGGTTTCAAAACCTGTCCTTTTGCCAGCTTGTTGGCCTACTCATTAGCTTTCGAACAAGGTATAGTTTGTGCAGAACTTCCCAGGTTAAGGTACCTTTAGACCGCGATATACGAAGTTCGTGTCGCGGGCGCTTGCAGGCATTGCTGTTAGACTGACTGCACATAGGGGTACTACTGGCATTGATGCGCTATATCTTGAATTTTCTCCGCAAGTACTGGGTTTCAAAACCTGTCCTTTTGCCAGCTTGTTGGCCTATCATTAGCTTTCGAACAAGGTATAGTTTGTGCAGAACTTCCCAGGTTAAGGTACCTTTAGACCGCGATATACGAAGTTCGTGTCGCGGGCGCTTGCAGGCATTGCTGTTAGACTGACTGCACATAGGGGTACTACTGGCATTGATGCGCTATATCTTGAATTTTCTCCGCAAGTACTGGTTTCAAAACCTGTCCTTTTGCCAGCTTGTTGGCCTACTCATTAGCTTTCGAACAAGGTATAGTTTGTGCAGAACTTCCCAGGTTAAGGTACCTTTAGACCGCGATATACGAAGTTCGTGTCGCGGGCGCTTGCAGGCATTGCTGTTAGACTGACTGCACATAGGGGTACTACTGGCATTGATGCGCTATATCTTGAATTTTCTCCGCAAGTACTGGGTTTCAAAACCTGTCCTTTTGCCAGCTTGTTGGCCTCATCATTAGCTTTCGAACAAGGTATAGTTTGTGCAGAACTTCCCAGGTTAAGGTACCTTTAGACCGCGATATACGAAGTTCGTGTCGCGGGCGCTTGCAGGCATTGCTGTTAGACTGACTGCACATAGGGGTACTACTGGCATTGATGCGCTATATCTTGAATTTTCTCCGCAAGTACTGGGTTTCAAAACCTGTCCTTTTGCCAGCTTGTTGGCCTACTCATTAGCTTTCGAACAAGGTATAGTTTGTGCAGAACTTCCCAGGTTAAGGTACCTTTAGACCGCGATATACGAAGTTCGTGTCGCGGGCGCTTGCAGGCATTGCTGTTAGACTGACTGCACATAGGGGTACTACTGGCATTGATGCGCTATATCTTGAATTTTCTCCGCAAGTACTGAGTTTCAAAACCTGTCCTTTTGCCAGTTTGTTGGCCTCATCACAAGCTTCCCAACAAGGTATAGTTTGTGCAGAACTTCCCAGGTTAAGGTACCTTTAGACCGCGATATACGAAGTTCGTGTCGCGGGCGCTTGCAGGCATTGCTGTTAGACTGACTGCACATAGGGGTACTACTGGCATTGATGCGCTATATCTTGAATTTTCTCCGCAAGTACTGGGTTTCAAAACCTGTCCTTTTGCCAGCTTGTTGGCCTACTCATTAGCTTTCGAACAAGGTATAGTTTGTGCAGAACTTCCCAGGTTAAGGTACCTTTAGACCGCGATATACGAAGTTCGTGTCGCGGGCGCTTGCAGGCATTGCTGTTAGACTGACTGCACATAGGGGTACTACTGGCATTGATGCGCTATATCTTGAATTTTCTCCGCAAGTACTGAGTTTCAAAACCTGTCCTTTTGCCAGTTTGTTGGCCTCATCACAAGCTTCCCAACAAGGTATAGTTTGTGCAGAACTTCCCAGGTTAAGGTACCTTTAGACCGCGATATACGAAGTTCGTGTCGCGGGCGCTTGCAGGCATTGCTGTTAGACTGACTGCACATAGGGGTACTACTGGCATTGATGCGCTATATCTTGAATTTTCTCCGCAAGTACTGGGTTTCAAAACCTGTCCTTTTGCCAGCTTGTTGGCCTACTCATTAGCTTTCGAACAAGGTATAGTTTGTGCAGAACTTCCCAGGTTAAGGTACCTTTAGACCGCGATATACGAAGTTCGTGTCGCGGGCGCTTGCAGGCATTGCTGTTAGACTGACTGCACATAGGGGTACTACTGGCATTGATGCGCTATATCTTGAATTTTCTCCGCAAGTACTGAGTTTCAAAACCTGTCCTTTTGCCAGTTTGTTGGCCTCATCACAAGCTTCCGAACAAGGTATAGTTTGTGCAGAACTTCCCAGGTTAAGGTACCTTTAGACCGCGATATACGAAGTTCGTGTCGCGGGCGCTTGCAGGCATTGCTGTTAGACTGACTGCACATAGGGGTACTACTGGCATTGATGCGCTATATCTTGAATTTTCTCCGCAAGTACTGGTTTCAAAACCTGTCCTTTTGCCAGCTTGTTGGCCTACTCATTAGCTTTCGAACAAGGTATAGTTTGTGCAGAACTTCCCAGGTTAAGGTACCTTTAGACCGCGATATACGAAGTTCGTGTCGCGGGCGCTTGCAGGCATTGCTGTTAGACTGACTGCACATAGGGGTACTACTGGCATTGATGCGCTATATCTTGAATTTTCTCCGCAAGTACTGGGTTTCAAAACCTGTCCTTTTGCCAGCTTGTTGGCCTACTCATTAGCTTTCGAACAAGGTATAGTTTGTGCAGAACTTCCCAGGTTAAGGTACCTTTAGACCGCGATATACGAAGTTCGTGTCGCGGGCGCTTGCAGGCATTGCTGTTAGACTGACTGCACATAGGGGTACTACTGGCATTGATGCGCTATATCTTGAATTTTCTCCGCAAGTACTGGGTTTCAAAACCTGTCCTTTTGCCAGCTTGTTGGCCTACTCATTAGCTTTCGAACAAGGTATAGTTTGTGCAGAACTTCCCAGGTTAAGGTACCTTTAGACCGCGATATACGAAGTTCGTGTCGCGGGCGCTTGCAGGCATTGCTGTTAGACTGACTGCACATAGGGGTACTACTGGCATTGATGCGCTATATCTTGAATTTTCTCCGCAAGTACTGGGTTTCAAAACCTGTCCTTTTGCCAGCTTGTTGGCCTACTCATTAGCTTTCGAACAAGGTATAGTTTGTGCAGAACTTCCCAGGTTAAGGTACCTTTAGACCGCGATATACGAAGTTCGTGTCGCGGGCGCTTGCAGGCATTGCTGTTAGACTGACTGCACATAGGGGTACTACTGGCATTGATGCGCTATATCTTGAATTTTCTCCGCAAGTACTGAGTTTCAAAACCTGTCCTTTTGCCAGTTTGTTGGCCTCATCACAAGCTTCCCAACAAGGTATAGTTTGTGCAGAACTTCCCAGGTTAAGGTACCTTTAGACCGCGATATACGAAGTTCGTGTCGCGGGCGCTTGCAGGCATTGCTGTTAGACTGACTGCACATAGGGGTACTACTGGCATTGATGCGCTATATCTTGAATTTTCTCCGCAAGTACTGGGTTTCAAAACCTGTCCTTTTGCCAGCTTGTTGGCCTACTCATTAGCTTTCGAACAAGGTATAGTTTGTGCAGAACTTCCCAGGTTAAGGTACCTTTAGACCGCGATATACGAAGTTCGTGTCGCGGGCGCTTGCAGGCATTGCTGTTAGACTGACTGCACATAGGGGTACTACTGGCATTGATGCGCTATATCTTGAATTTTCTCCGCAAGTACTGAGTTTCAAAACCTGTCCTTTTGCCAGTTTGTTGGCCTCATCACAAGCTTCCCAACAAGGTATAGTTTGTGCAGAACTTCCCAGGTTAAGGTACCTTTAGACCGCGATATACGAAGTTCGTGTCGCGGGCGCTTGCAGGCATTGCTGTTAGACTGACTGCACATAGGGGTACTACTGGCATTGATGCGCTATATCTTGAATTTTCTCCGCAAGTACTGGGTTTCAAAACCTGTCCTTTTGCCAGCTTGTTGGCCTACTCATTAGCTTTCGAACAAGGTATAGTTTGTGCAGAACTTCCCAGGTTAAGGTACCTTTAGACCGCGATATACGAAGTTCGTGTCGCGGGCGCTTGCAGGCATTGCTGTTAGACTGACTGCACATAGGGGTACTACTGGCATTGATGCGCTATATCTTGAATTTTCTCCGCAAGTACTGAGTTTCAAAACCTGTCCTTTTGCCAGTTTGTTGGCCTCATCACAAGCTTCCCAACAAGGTATAGTTTGTGCAGAACTTCCCAGGTTAAGGTACCTTTAGACCGCGATATACGAAGTTCGTGTCGCGGGCGCTTGCAGGCATTGCTGTTAGACTGACTGCACATAGGGGTACTACTGGCATTGATGCGCTATATCTTGAATTTTCTCCGCAAGTACTGGGTTTCAAAACCTGTCCTTTTGCCAGCTTGTTGGCCTACTCATTAGCTTTCGAACAAGGTATAGTTTGTGCAGAACTTCCCAGGTTAAGGTACCTTTAGACCGCGATATACGAAGTTCGTGTCGCGGGCGCTTGCAGGCATTGCTGTTAGACTGACTGCACATAGGGGTACTACTGGCATTGATGCGCTATATCTTGAATTTTCTCCGCAAGTACTGAGTTTCAAAACCTGTCCTTTTGCCAGTTTGTTGGCCTCATCACAAGCTTCCCAACAAGGTATAGTTTGTGCAGAACTTCCCAGGTTAAGGTACCTTTAGACCGCGATATACGAAGTTCGTGTCGCGGGCGCTTGCAGGCATTGCTGTTAGACTGACTGCACATAGGGGTACTACTGGCATTGATGCGCTATATCTTGAATTTTCTCCGCAAGTACTGGGTTTCAAAACCTGTCCTTTTGCCAGCTTGTTGGCCTACTCATTAGCTTTCGAACAAGGTATAGTTTGTGCAGAACTTCCCAGGTTAAGGTACCTTTAGACCGCGATATACGAAGTTCGTGTCGCGGGCGCTTGCAGGCATTGCTGTTAGACTGACTGCACATAGGGGTACTACTGGCATTGATGCGCTATATCTTGAATTTTCTCCGCAAGTACTGAGTTTCAAAACCTGTCCTTTTGCCAGTTTGTTGGCCTCATCACAAGCTTCCCAACAAGGTATAGTTTGTGCAGAACTTCCCAGGTTAAGGTACCTTTAGACCGCGATATACGAAGTTCGTGTCGCGGGCGCTTGCAGGCATTGCTGTTAGACTGACTGCACATAGGGGTACTACTGGCATTGATGCGCTATATCTTGAATTTTCTCCGCAAGTACTGGGTTTCAAAACCTGTCCTTTTGCCAGCTTGTTGGCCTACTCATTAGCTTTCGAACAAGGTATAGTTTGTGCAGAACTTCCCAGGTTAAGGTACCTTTAGACCGCGATATACGAAGTTCGTGTCGCGGGCGCTTGCAGGCATTGCTGTTAGACTGACTGCACATAGGGGTACTACTGGCATTGATGCGCTATATCTTGAATTTTCTCCGCAAGTACTGGGTTTCAAAACCTGTCCTTTTGCCAGCTTGTTGGCCTACTCATTAGCTTTCGAACAAGGTATAGTTTGTGCAGAACTTCCCAGGTTAAGGTACCTTTAGACCGCGATATACGAAGTTCGTGTCGCGGGCGCTTGCAGGCATTGCTGTTAGACTGACTGCACATAGGGGTACTACTGGCATTGATGCGCTATATCTTGAATTTTCTCCGCAAGTACTGAGTTTCAAAACCTGTCCTTTTGCCAGTTTGTTGGCCTCATCACAAGCTTCCAACAAGGTATAGTTTGTGCAGAACTTCCCAGGTTAAGGTACCTTTAGACCGCGATATACGAAGTTCGTGTCGCGGGCGCTTGCAGGCATTGCTGTTAGACTGACTGCACATAGGGGTACTACTGGCATTGATGCGCTATATCTTGAATTTTCTCCGCAAGTACTGAGTTTCAAAACCTGTCCTTTTGCCAGTTTGTTGGCCTCATCACAAGCTTCGAACAAGGTATAGTTTGTGCAGAACTTCCCAGGTTAAGGTACCTTTAGACCGCGATATACGAAGTTCGTGTCGCGGGCGCTTGCAGGCATTGCTGTTAGACTGACTGCACATAGGGGTACTACTGGCATTGATGCGCTATATCTTGAATTTTCTCCGCAAGTACTGGGTTTCAAAACCTGTCCTTTTGCCAGCTTGTTGGCCTACTCATTAGCTTTCGAACAAGGTATAGTTTGTGCAGAACTTCCCAGGTTAAGGTACCTTTAGACCGCGATATACGAAGTTCGTGTCGCGGGCGCTTGCAGGCATTGCTGTTAGACTGACTGCACATAGGGGTACTACTGGCATTGATGCGCTATATCTTGAATTTTCTCCGCAAGTACTGAGTTTCAAAACCTGTCCTTTTGCCAGTTTGTTGGCCTCATCACAAGCTTCCCAACAAGGTATAGTTTGTGCAGAACTTCCCAGGTTAAGGTACCTTTAGACCGCGATATACGAAGTTCGTGTCGCGGGCGCTTGCAGGCATTGCTGTTAGACTGACTGCACATAGGGGTACTACTGGCATTGATGCGCTATATCTTGAATTTTCTCCGCAAGTACTGGGTTTCAAAACCTGTCCTTTTGCCAGCTTGTTGGCCTATCATTAGCTTTCGAACAAGGTATAGTTTGTGCAGAACTTCCCAGGTTAAGGTACCTTTAGACCGCGATATACGAAGTTCGTGTCGCGGGCGCTTGCAGGCATTGCTGTTAGACTGACTGCACATAGGGGTACTACTGGCATTGATGCGCTATATCTTGAATTTTCTCCGCAAGTACTGGGTTTCAAAACCTGTCCTTTTGCCAGCTTGTTGGCCTACTCATTAGCTTTCGAACAAGGTATAGTTTGTGCAGAACTTCCCAGGTTAAGGTACCTTTAGACCGCGATATACGAAGTTCGTGTCGCGGGCGCTTGCAGGCATTGCTGTTAGACTGACTGCACATAGGGGTACTACTGGCATTGATGCGCTATATCTTGAATTTTCTCCGCAAGTACTGAGTTTCAAAACCTGTCCTTTTGCCAGTTTGTTGGCCTCATCACAAGCTTCCCAACAAGGTATAGTTTGTGCAGAACTTCCCAGGTTAAGGTACCTTTAGACCGCGATATACGAAGTTCGTGTCGCGGGCGCTTGCAGGCATTGCTGTTAGACTGACTGCACATAGGGGTACTACTGGCATTGATGCGCTATATCTTGAATTTTCTCCGCAAGTACTGGGTTTCAAAACCTGTCCTTTTGCCAGCTTGTTGGCCTCATCACAAGCTTTCGAACAAGGTATAGTTTGTGCAGAACTTCCCAGGTTAAGGTACCTTTAGACCGCGATATACGAAGTTCGTGTCGCGGGCGCTTGCAGGCATTGCTGTTAGACTGACTGCACATAGGGGTACTACTGGCATTGATGCGCTATATCTTGAATTTTCTCCGCAAGTACTGAGTTTCAAAACCTGTCCTTTTGCCAGTTTGTTGGCCTCATCACAAGCTTTCAACAAGGTATAGTTTGTGCAGAACTTCCCAGGTTAAGGTACCTTTAGACCGCGATATACGAAGTTCGTGTCGCGGGCGCTTGCAGGCATTGCTGTTAGACTGACTGCACATAGGGGTACTACTGGCATTGATGCGCTATATCTTGAATTTTCTCCGCAAGTACTGGGTTTCAAAACCTGTCCTTTTGCCAGCTTGTTGGCCTACTCATTAGCTTTCGAACAAGGTATAGTTTGTGCAGAACTTCCCAGGTTAAGGTACCTTTAGACCGCGATATACGAAGTTCGTGTCGCGGGCGCTTGCAGGCATTGCTGTTAGACTGACTGCACATAGGGGTACTACTGGCATTGATGCGCTATATCTTGAATTTTCTCCGCAAGTACTGAGTTTCAAAACCTGTCCTTTTGCCAGTTTGTTGGCCTCATCACAAGCTTCCGAACAAGGTATAGTTTGTGCAGAACTTCCCAGGTTAAGGTACCTTTAGACCGCGATATACGAAGTTCGTGTCGCGGGCGCTTGCAGGCATTGCTGTTAGACTGACTGCACATAGGGGTACTACTGGCATTGATGCGCTATATCTTGAATTTTCTCCGCAAGTACTGGGTTTCAAAACCTGTCCTTTTGCCAGCTTGTTGGCCTCATCACAAGCTTTCGAACAAGGTATAGTTTGTGCAGAACTTCCCAGGTTAAGGTACCTTTAGACCGCGATATACGAAGTTCGTGTCGCGGGCGCTTGCAGGCATTGCTGTTAGACTGACTGCACATAGGGGTACTACTGGCATTGATGCGCTATATCTTGAATTTTCTCCGCAAGTACTGGGTTTCAAAACCTGTCCTTTTGCCAGCTTGTTGGCCTACTCATTAGCTTTCGAACAAGGTATAGTTTGTGCAGAACTTCCCAGGTTAAGGTACCTTTAGACCGCGATATACGAAGTTCGTGTCGCGGGCGCTTGCAGGCATTGCTGTTAGACTGACTGCACATAGGGGTACTACTGGCATTGATGCGCTATATCTTGAATTTTCTCCGCAAGTACTGAGTTTCAAAACCTGTCCTTTTGCCAGTTTGTTGGCCTCATCACAAGCTTCCCAACAAGGTATAGTTTGTGCAGAACTTCCCAGGTTAAGGTACCTTTAGACCGCGATATACGAAGTTCGTGTCGCGGGCGCTTGCAGGCATTGCTGTTAGACTGACTGCACATAGGGGTACTACTGGCATTGATGCGCTATATCTTGAATTTTCTCCGCAAGTACTGAGTTTCAAAACCTGTCCTTTTGCCAGTTTGTTGGCCTCATCACAAGCTTTCGAACAAGGTATAGTTTGTGCAGAACTTCCCAGGTTAAGGTACCTTTAGACCGCGATATACGAAGTTCGTGTCGCGGGCGCTTGCAGGCATTGCTGTTAGACTGACTGCACATAGGGGTACTACTGGCATTGATGCGCTATATCTTGAATTTTCTCCGCAAGTACTGGTTTCAAAACCTGTCCTTTTGCCAGCTTGTTGGCCTACTCATTAGCTTTCGAACAAGGTATAGTTTGTGCAGAACTTCCCAGGTTAAGGTACCTTTAGACCGCGATATACGAAGTTCGTGTCGCGGGCGCTTGCAGGCATTGCTGTTAGACTGACTGCACATAGGGGTACTACTGGCATTGATGCGCTATATCTTGAATTTTCTCCGCAAGTACTGAGTTTCAAAACCTGTCCTTTTGCCAGTTTGTTGGCCTCATCACAAGCTTCCCAACAAGGTATAGTTTGTGCAGAACTTCCCAGGTTAAGGTACCTTTAGACCGCGATATACGAAGTTCGTGTCGCGGGCGCTTGCAGGCATTGCTGTTAGACTGACTGCACATAGGGGTACTACTGGCATTGATGCGCTATATCTTGAATTTTCTCCGCAAGTACTGAGTTTCAAAACCTGTCCTTTTGCCAGTTTGTTGGCCTCATCACAAGCTTCCCAACAAGGTATAGTTTGTGCAGAACTTCCCAGGTTAAGGTACCTTTAGACCGCGATATACGAAGTTCGTGTCGCGGGCGCTTGCAGGCATTGCTGTTAGACTGACTGCACATAGGGGTACTACTGGCATTGATGCGCTATATCTTGAATTTTCTCCGCAAGTACTGGGTTTCAAAACCTGTCCTTTTGCCAGCTTGTTGGCCTATCACAAGCTTTCGAACAAGGTATAGTTTGTGCAGAACTTCCCAGGTTAAGGTACCTTTAGACCGCGATATACGAAGTTCGTGTCGCGGGCGCTTGCAGGCATTGCTGTTAGACTGACTGCACATAGGGGTACTACTGGCATTGATGCGCTATATCTTGAATTTTCTCCGCAAGTACTGAGTTTCAAAACCTGTCCTTTTGCCAGTTTGTTGGCCTCATCACAAGCTTCCCAACAAGGTATAGTTTGTGCAGAACTTCCCAGGTTAAGGTACCTTTAGACCGCGATATACGAAGTTCGTGTCGCGGGCGCTTGCAGGCATTGCTGTTAGACTGACTGCACATAGGGGTACTACTGGCATTGATGCGCTATATCTTGAATTTTCTCCGCAAGTACTGAGTTTCAAAACCTGTCCTTTTGCCAGTTTGTTGGCCTCATCACAAGCTTCCGAACAAGGTATAGTTTGTGCAGAACTTCCCAGGTTAAGGTACCTTTAGACCGCGATATACGAAGTTCGTGTCGCGGGCGCTTGCAGGCATTGCTGTTAGACTGACTGCACATAGGGGTACTACTGGCATTGATGCGCTATATCTTGAATTTTCTCCGCAAGTACTGGGTTTCAAAACCTGTCCTTTTGCCAGCTTGTTGGCCTACTCATTAGCTTTCGAACAAGGTATAGTTTGTGCAGAACTTCCCAGGTTAAGGTACCTTTAGACCGCGATATACGAAGTTCGTGTCGCGGGCGCTTGCAGGCATTGCTGTTAGACTGACTGCACATAGGGGTACTACTGGCATTGATGCGCTATATCTTGAATTTTCTCCGCAAGTACTGAGTTTCAAAACCTGTCCTTTTGCCAGTTTGTTGGCCTCATCACAAGCTTCCCAACAAGGTATAGTTTGTGCAGAACTTCCCAGGTTAAGGTACCTTTAGACCGCGATATACGAAGTTCGTGTCGCGGGCGCTTGCAGGCATTGCTGTTAGACTGACTGCACATAGGGGTACTACTGGCATTGATGCGCTATATCTTGAATTTTCTCCGCAAGTACTGAGTTTCAAAACCTGTCCTTTTGCCAGCTTGTTGGCCTCATCACAAGCTTTCGAACAAGGTATAGTTTGTGCAGAACTTCCCAGGTTAAGGTACCTTTAGACCGCGATATACGAAGTTCGTGTCGCGGGCGCTTGCAGGCATTGCTGTTAGACTGACTGCACATAGGGGTACTACTGGCATTGATGCGCTATATCTTGAATTTTCTCCGCAAGTACTGGGTTTCAAAACCTGTCCTTTTGCCAGCTTGTTGGCCTACTCATTAGCTTTCGAACAAGGTATAGTTTGTGCAGAACTTCCCAGGTTAAGGTACCTTTAGACCGCGATATACGAAGTTCGTGTCGCGGGCGCTTGCAGGCATTGCTGTTAGACTGACTGCACATAGGGGTACTACTGGCATTGATGCGCTATATCTTGAATTTTCTCCGCAAGTACTGAGTTTCAAAACCTGTCCTTTTGCCAGTTTGTTGGCCTCATCACAAGCTTCCCAACAAGGTATAGTTTGTGCAGAACTTCCCAGGTTAAGGTACCTTTAGACCGCGATATACGAAGTTCGTGTCGCGGGCGCTTGCAGGCATTGCTGTTAGACTGACTGCACATAGGGGTACTACTGGCATTGATGCGCTATATCTTGAATTTTCTCCGCAAGTACTGGGTTTCAAAACCTGTCCTTTTGCCAGTTTGTTGGCCTCATCACAAGCTTTCGAACAAGGTATAGTTTGTGCAGAACTTCCCAGGTTAAGGTACCTTTAGACCGCGATATACGAAGTTCGTGTCGCGGGCGCTTGCAGGCATTGCTGTTAGACTGACTGCACATAGGGGTACTACTGGCATTGATGCGCTATATCTTGAATTTTCTCCGCAAGTACTGAGTTTCAAAACCTGTCCTTTTGCCAGTTTGTTGGCCTCATCACAAGCTTCCCAACAAGGTATAGTTTGTGCAGAACTTCCCAGGTTAAGGTACCTTTAGACCGCGATATACGAAGTTCGTGTCGCGGGCGCTTGCAGGCATTGCTGTTAGACTGACTGCACATAGGGGTACTACTGGCATTGATGCGCTATATCTTGAATTTTCTCCGCAAGTACTGGGTTTCAAAACCTGTCCTTTTGCCAGCTTGTTGGCCTACTCATTAGCTTTCGAACAAGGTATAGTTTGTGCAGAACTTCCCAGGTTAAGGTACCTTTAGACCGCGATATACGAAGTTCGTGTCGCGGGCGCTTGCAGGCATTGCTGTTAGACTGACTGCACATAGGGGTACTACTGGCATTGATGCGCTATATCTTGAATTTTCTCCGCAAGTACTGAGTTTCAAAACCTGTCCTTTTGCCAGTTTGTTGGCCTCATCACAAGCTTCCCAACAAGGTATAGTTTGTGCAGAACTTCCCAGGTTAAGGTACCTTTAGACCGCGATATACGAAGTTCGTGTCGCGGGCGCTTGCAGGCATTGCTGTTAGACTGACTGCACATAGGGGTACTACTGGCATTGATGCGCTATATCTTGAATTTTCTCCGCAAGTACTGGGTTTCAAAACCTGTCCTTTTGCCAGCTTGTTGGCCTACTCATTAGCTTTCGAACAAGGTATAGTTTGTGCAGAACTTCCCAGGTTAAGGTACCTTTAGACCGCGATATACGAAGTTCGTGTCGCGGGCGCTTGCAGGCATTGCTGTTAGACTGACTGCACATAGGGGTACTACTGGCATTGATGCGCTATATCTTGAATTTTCTCCGCAAGTACTGAGTTTCAAAACCTGTCCTTTTGCCAGCTTGTTGGCCTCATCACAAGCTTTCAACAAGGTATAGTTTGTGCAGAACTTCCCAGGTTAAGGTACCTTTAGACCGCGATATACGAAGTTCGTGTCGCGGGCGCTTGCAGGCATTGCTGTTAGACTGACTGCACATAGGGGTACTACTGGCATTGATGCGCTATATCTTGAATTTTCTCCGCAAGTACTGAGTTTCAAAACCTGTCCTTTTGCCAGTTTGTTGGCCTCATCACAAGCTTCCCAACAAGGTATAGTTTGTGCAGAACTTCCCAGGTTAAGGTACCTTTAGACCGCGATATACGAAGTTCGTGTCGCGGGCGCTTGCAGGCATTGCTGTTAGACTGACTGCACATAGGGGTACTACTGGCATTGATGCGCTATATCTTGAATTTTCTCCGCAAGTACTGGGTTTCAAAACCTGTCCTTTTGCCAGCTTGTTGGCCTACTCATTAGCTTTCGAACAAGGTATAGTTTGTGCAGAACTTCCCAGGTTAAGGTACCTTTAGACCGCGATATACGAAGTTCGTGTCGCGGGCGCTTGCAGGCATTGCTGTTAGACTGACTGCACATAGGGGTACTACTGGCATTGATGCGCTATATCTTGAATTTTCTCCGCAAGTACTGAGTTTCAAAACCTGTCCTTTTGCCAGTTTGTTGGCCTCATCACAAGCTTCCCAACAAGGTATAGTTTGTGCAGAACTTCCCAGGTTAAGGTACCTTTAGACCGCGATATACGAAGTTCGTGTCGCGGGCGCTTGCAGGCATTGCTGTTAGACTGACTGCACATAGGGGTACTACTGGCATTGATGCGCTATATCTTGAATTTTCTCCGCAAGTACTGAGTTTCAAAACCTGTCCTTTTGCCAGTTTGTTGGCCTCATCACAAGCTTCCAACAAGGTATAGTTTGTGCAGAACTTCCCAGGTTAAGGTACCTTTAGACCGCGATATACGAAGTTCGTGTCGCGGGCGCTTGCAGGCATTGCTGTTAGACTGACTGCACATAGGGGTACTACTGGCATTGATGCGCTATATCTTGAATTTTCTCCGCAAGTACTGGGTTTCAAAACCTGTCCTTTTGCCAGCTTGTTGGCCTACTCATTAGCTTTCGAACAAGGTATAGTTTGTGCAGAACTTCCCAGGTTAAGGTACCTTTAGACCGCGATATACGAAGTTCGTGTCGCGGGCGCTTGCAGGCATTGCTGTTAGACTGACTGCACATAGGGGTACTACTGGCATTGATGCGCTATATCTTGAATTTTCTCCGCAAGTACTGAGTTTCAAAACCTGTCCTTTTGCCAGTTTGTTGGCCTCATCACAAGCTTCCCAACAAGGTATAGTTTGTGCAGAACTTCCCAGGTTAAGGTACCTTTAGACCGCGATATACGAAGTTCGTGTCGCGGGCGCTTGCAGGCATTGCTGTTAGACTGACTGCACATAGGGGTACTACTGGCATTGATGCGCTATATCTTGAATTTTCTCCGCAAGTACTGGGTTTCAAAACCTGTCCTTTTGCCAGCTTGTTGGCCTACTCATTAGCTTTCGAACAAGGTATAGTTTGTGCAGAACTTCCCAGGTTAAGGTACCTTTAGACCGCGATATACGAAGTTCGTGTCGCGGGCGCTTGCAGGCATTGCTGTTAGACTGACTGCACATAGGGGTACTACTGGCATTGATGCGCTATATCTTGAATTTTCTCCGCAAGTACTGAGTTTCAAAACCTGTCCTTTTGCCAGCTTGTTGGCCTCATCACAAGCTTCCCAACAAGGTATAGTTTGTGCAGAACTTCCCAGGTTAAGGTACCTTTAGACCGCGATATACGAAGTTCGTGTCGCGGGCGCTTGCAGGCATTGCTGTTAGACTGACTGCACATAGGGGTACTACTGGCATTGATGCGCTATATCTTGAATTTTCTCCGCAAGTACTGAGTTTCAAAACCTGTCCTTTTGCCAGTTTGTTGGCCTCATCACAAGCTTCCCAACAAGGTATAGTTTGTGCAGAACTTCCCAGGTTAAGGTACCTTTAGACCGCGATATACGAAGTTCGTGTCGCGGGCGCTTGCAGGCATTGCTGTTAGACTGACTGCACATAGGGGTACTACTGGCATTGATGCGCTATATCTTGAATTTTCTCCGCAAGTACTGGTTTCAAAACCTGTCCTTTTGCCAGCTTGTTGGCCTACTCATTAGCTTTCGAACAAGGTATAGTTTGTGCAGAACTTCCCAGGTTAAGGTACCTTTAGACCGCGATATACGAAGTTCGTGTCGCGGGCGCTTGCAGGCATTGCTGTTAGACTGACTGCACATAGGGGTACTACTGGCATTGATGCGCTATATCTTGAATTTTCTCCGCAAGTACTGAGTTTCAAAACCTGTCCTTTTGCCAGTTTGTTGGCCTCATCACAAGCTTCCAACAAGGTATAGTTTGTGCAGAACTTCCCAGGTTAAGGTACCTTTAGACCGCGATATACGAAGTTCGTGTCGCGGGCGCTTGCAGGCATTGCTGTTAGACTGACTGCACATAGGGGTACTACTGGCATTGATGCGCTATATCTTGAATTTTCTCCGCAAGTACTGGTTTCAAAACCTGTCCTTTTGCCAGCTTGTTGGCCTACTCATTAGCTTTCGAACAAGGTATAGTTTGTGCAGAACTTCCCAGGTTAAGGTACCTTTAGACCGCGATATACGAAGTTCGTGTCGCGGGCGCTTGCAGGCATTGCTGTTAGACTGACTGCACATAGGGGTACTACTGGCATTGATGCGCTATATCTTGAATTTTCTCCGCAAGTACTGAGTTTCAAAACCTGTCCTTTTGCCAGTTTGTTGGCCTCATCACAAGCTTCCCAACAAGGTATAGTTTGTGCAGAACTTCCCAGGTTAAGGTACCTTTAGACCGCGATATACGAAGTTCGTGTCGCGGGCGCTTGCAGGCATTGCTGTTAGACTGACTGCACATAGGGGTACTACTGGCATTGATGCGCTATATCTTGAATTTTCTCCGCAAGTACTGAGTTTCAAAACCTGTCCTTTTGCCAGTTTGTTGGCCTCATCACAAGCTTCCCAACAAGGTATAGTTTGTGCAGAACTTCCCAGGTTAAGGTACCTTTAGACCGCGATATACGAAGTTCGTGTCGCGGGCGCTTGCAGGCATTGCTGTTAGACTGACTGCACATAGGGGTACTACTGGCATTGATGCGCTATATCTTGAATTTTCTCCGCAAGTACTGGGTTTCAAAACCTGTCCTTTTGCCAGCTTGTTGGCCTACTCATTAGCTTTCGAACAAGGTATAGTTTGTGCAGAACTTCCCAGGTTAAGGTACCTTTAGACCGCGATATACGAAGTTCGTGTCGCGGGCGCTTGCAGGCATTGCTGTTAGACTGACTGCACATAGGGGTACTACTGGCATTGATGCGCTATATCTTGAATTTTCTCCGCAAGTACTGAGTTTCAAAACCTGTCCTTTTGCCAGTTTGTTGGCCTCATCACAAGCTTCCCAACAAGGTATAGTTTGTGCAGAACTTCCCAGGTTAAGGTACCTTTAGACCGCGATATACGAAGTTCGTGTCGCGGGCGCTTGCAGGCATTGCTGTTAGACTGACTGCACATAGGGGTACTACTGGCATTGATGCGCTATATCTTGAATTTTCTCCGCAAGTACTGGGTTTCAAAACCTGTCCTTTTGCCAGCTTGTTGGCCTACTCATTAGCTTTCGAACAAGGTATAGTTTGTGCAGAACTTCCCAGGTTAAGGTACCTTTAGACCGCGATATACGAAGTTCGTGTCGCGGGCGCTTGCAGGCATTGCTGTTAGACTGACTGCACATAGGGGTACTACTGGCATTGATGCGCTATATCTTGAATTTTCTCCGCAAGTACTGAGTTTCAAAACCTGTCCTTTTGCCAGTTTGTTGGCCTCATCACAAGCTTTCCAACAAGGTATAGTTTGTGCAGAACTTCCCAGGTTAAGGTACCTTTAGACCGCGATATACGAAGTTCGTGTCGCGGGCGCTTGCAGGCATTGCTGTTAGACTGACTGCACATAGGGGTACTACTGGCATTGATGCGCTATATCTTGAATTTTCTCCGCAAGTACTGGGTTTCAAAACCTGTCCTTTTGCCAGCTTGTTGGCCTACTCATTAGCTTTCGAACAAGGTATAGTTTGTGCAGAACTTCCCAGGTTAAGGTACCTTTAGACCGCGATATACGAAGTTCGTGTCGCGGGCGCTTGCAGGCATTGCTGTTAGACTGACTGCACATAGGGGTACTACTGGCATTGATGCGCTATATCTTGAATTTTCTCCGCAAGTACTGAGTTTCAAAACCTGTCCTTTTGCCAGTTTGTTGGCCTCATCACAAGCTTCCCAACAAGGTATAGTTTGTGCAGAACTTCCCAGGTTAAGGTACCTTTAGACCGCGATATACGAAGTTCGTGTCGCGGGCGCTTGCAGGCATTGCTGTTAGACTGACTGCACATAGGGGTACTACTGGCATTGATGCGCTATATCTTGAATTTTCTCCGCAAGTACTGAGTTTCAAAACCTGTCCTTTTGCCAGCTTGTTGGCCTATCACAAGCTTTCGAACAAGGTATAGTTTGTGCAGAACTTCCCAGGTTAAGGTACCTTTAGACCGCGATATACGAAGTTCGTGTCGCGGGCGCTTGCAGGCATTGCTGTTAGACTGACTGCACATAGGGGTACTACTGGCATTGATGCGCTATATCTTGAATTTTCTCCGCAAGTACTGGGTTTCAAAACCTGTCCTTTTGCCAGCTTGTTGGCCTACTCATTAGCTTTCGAACAAGGTATAGTTTGTGCAGAACTTCCCAGGTTAAGGTACCTTTAGACCGCGATATACGAAGTTCGTGTCGCGGGCGCTTGCAGGCATTGCTGTTAGACTGACTGCACATAGGGGTACTACTGGCATTGATGCGCTATATCTTGAATTTTCTCCGCAAGTACTGAGTTTCAAAACCTGTCCTTTTGCCAGTTTGTTGGCCTCATCACAAGCTTCCCAACAAGGTATAGTTTGTGCAGAACTTCCCAGGTTAAGGTACCTTTAGACCGCGATATACGAAGTTCGTGTCGCGGGCGCTTGCAGGCATTGCTGTTAGACTGACTGCACATAGGGGTACTACTGGCATTGATGCGCTATATCTTGAATTTTCTCCGCAAGTACTGGGTTTCAAAACCTGTCCTTTTGCCAGCTTGTTGGCCTACTCATTAGCTTTCGAACAAGGTATAGTTTGTGCAGAACTTCCCAGGTTAAGGTACCTTTAGACCGCGATATACGAAGTTCGTGTCGCGGGCGCTTGCAGGCATTGCTGTTAGACTGACTGCACATAGGGGTACTACTGGCATTGATGCGCTATATCTTGAATTTTCTCCGCAAGTACTGAGTTTCAAAACCTGTCCTTTTGCCAGTTTGTTGGCCTCATCACAAGCTTCCCAACAAGGTATAGTTTGTGCAGAACTTCCCAGGTTAAGGTACCTTTAGACCGCGATATACGAAGTTCGTGTCGCGGGCGCTTGCAGGCATTGCTGTTAGACTGACTGCACATAGGGGTACTACTGGCATTGATGCGCTATATCTTGAATTTTCTCCGCAAGTACTGAGTTTCAAAACCTGTCCTTTTGCCAGCTTGTTGGCCTACTCACAAGCTTTCGAACAAGGTATAGTTTGTGCAGAACTTCCCAGGTTAAGGTACCTTTAGACCGCGATATACGAAGTTCGTGTCGCGGGCGCTTGCAGGCATTGCTGTTAGACTGACTGCACATAGGGGTACTACTGGCATTGATGCGCTATATCTTGAATTTTCTCCGCAAGTACTGGTTTCAAAACCTGTCCTTTTGCCAGCTTGTTGGCCTACTCATTAGCTTTCGAACAAGGTATAGTTTGTGCAGAACTTCCCAGGTTAAGGTACCTTTAGACCGCGATATACGAAGTTCGTGTCGCGGGCGCTTGCAGGCATTGCTGTTAGACTGACTGCACATAGGGGTACTACTGGCATTGATGCGCTATATCTTGAATTTTCTCCGCAAGTACTGAGTTTCAAAACCTGTCCTTTTGCCAGCTTGTTGGCCTCATCACAAGCTTCCCAACAAGGTATAGTTTGTGCAGAACTTCCCAGGTTAAGGTACCTTTAGACCGCGATATACGAAGTTCGTGTCGCGGGCGCTTGCAGGCATTGCTGTTAGACTGACTGCACATAGGGGTACTACTGGCATTGATGCGCTATATCTTGAATTTTCTCCGCAAGTACTGGGTTTCAAAACCTGTCCTTTTGCCAGCTTGTTGGCCTACTCATTAGCTTTCGAACAAGGTATAGTTTGTGCAGAACTTCCCAGGTTAAGGTACCTTTAGACCGCGATATACGAAGTTCGTGTCGCGGGCGCTTGCAGGCATTGCTGTTAGACTGACTGCACATAGGGGTACTACTGGCATTGATGCGCTATATCTTGAATTTTCTCCGCAAGTACTGAGTTTCAAAACCTGTCCTTTTGCCAGTTTGTTGGCCTCATCACAAGCTTCCCAACAAGGTATAGTTTGTGCAGAACTTCCCAGGTTAAGGTACCTTTAGACCGCGATATACGAAGTTCGTGTCGCGGGCGCTTGCAGGCATTGCTGTTAGACTGACTGCACATAGGGGTACTACTGGCATTGATGCGCTATATCTTGAATTTTCTCCGCAAGTACTGAGTTTCAAAACCTGTCCTTTTGCCAGCTTGTTGGCCTCATCACAAGCTTCCGAACAAGGTATAGTTTGTGCAGAACTTCCCAGGTTAAGGTACCTTTAGACCGCGATATACGAAGTTCGTGTCGCGGGCGCTTGCAGGCATTGCTGTTAGACTGACTGCACATAGGGGTACTACTGGCATTGATGCGCTATATCTTGAATTTTCTCCGCAAGTACTGGGTTTCAAAACCTGTCCTTTTGCCAGCTTGTTGGCCTACTCATTAGCTTTCGAACAAGGTATAGTTTGTGCAGAACTTCCCAGGTTAAGGTACCTTTAGACCGCGATATACGAAGTTCGTGTCGCGGGCGCTTGCAGGCATTGCTGTTAGACTGACTGCACATAGGGGTACTACTGGCATTGATGCGCTATATCTTGAATTTTCTCCGCAAGTACTGAGTTTCAAAACCTGTCCTTTTGCCAGTTTGTTGGCCTCATCACAAGCTTCCGAACAAGGTATAGTTTGTGCAGAACTTCCCAGGTTAAGGTACCTTTAGACCGCGATATACGAAGTTCGTGTCGCGGGCGCTTGCAGGCATTGCTGTTAGACTGACTGCACATAGGGGTACTACTGGCATTGATGCGCTATATCTTGAATTTTCTCCGCAAGTACTGAGTTTCAAAACCTGTCCTTTTGCCAGTTTGTTGGCCTCATCACAAGCTTCCAACAAGGTATAGTTTGTGCAGAACTTCCCAGGTTAAGGTACCTTTAGACCGCGATATACGAAGTTCGTGTCGCGGGCGCTTGCAGGCATTGCTGTTAGACTGACTGCACATAGGGGTACTACTGGCATTGATGCGCTATATCTTGAATTTTCTCCGCAAGTACTGGGTTTCAAAACCTGTCCTTTTGCCAGCTTGTTGGCCTACTCATTAGCTTTCGAACAAGGTATAGTTTGTGCAGAACTTCCCAGGTTAAGGTACCTTTAGACCGCGATATACGAAGTTCGTGTCGCGGGCGCTTGCAGGCATTGCTGTTAGACTGACTGCACATAGGGGTACTACTGGCATTGATGCGCTATATCTTGAATTTTCTCCGCAAGTACTGAGTTTCAAAACCTGTCCTTTTGCCAGTTTGTTGGCCTCATCACAAGCTTCCCAACAAGGTATAGTTTGTGCAGAACTTCCCAGGTTAAGGTACCTTTAGACCGCGATATACGAAGTTCGTGTCGCGGGCGCTTGCAGGCATTGCTGTTAGACTGACTGCACATAGGGGTACTACTGGCATTGATGCGCTATATCTTGAATTTTCTCCGCAAGTACTGAGTTTCAAAACCTGTCCTTTTGCCAGTTTGTTGGCCTCATCACAAGCTTCCCAACAAGGTATAGTTTGTGCAGAACTTCCCAGGTTAAGGTACCTTTAGACCGCGATATACGAAGTTCGTGTCGCGGGCGCTTGCAGGCATTGCTGTTAGACTGACTGCACATAGGGGTACTACTGGCATTGATGCGCTATATCTTGAATTTTCTCCGCAAGTACTGGGTTTCAAAACCTGTCCTTTTGCCAGCTTGTTGGCCTACTCATTAGCTTTCGAACAAGGTATAGTTTGTGCAGAACTTCCCAGGTTAAGGTACCTTTAGACCGCGATATACGAAGTTCGTGTCGCGGGCGCTTGCAGGCATTGCTGTTAGACTGACTGCACATAGGGGTACTACTGGCATTGATGCGCTATATCTTGAATTTTCTCCGCAAGTACTGAGTTTCAAAACCTGTCCTTTTGCCAGTTTGTTGGCCTCATCACAAGCTTCCCAACAAGGTATAGTTTGTGCAGAACTTCCCAGGTTAAGGTACCTTTAGACCGCGATATACGAAGTTCGTGTCGCGGGCGCTTGCAGGCATTGCTGTTAGACTGACTGCACATAGGGGTACTACTGGCATTGATGCGCTATATCTTGAATTTTCTCCGCAAGTACTGAGTTTCAAAACCTGTCCTTTTGCCAGCTTGTTGGCCTCTCACAAGCTTCGAACAAGGTATAGTTTGTGCAGAACTTCCCAGGTTAAGGTACCTTTAGACCGCGATATACGAAGTTCGTGTCGCGGGCGCTTGCAGGCATTGCTGTTAGACTGACTGCACATAGGGGTACTACTGGCATTGATGCGCTATATCTTGAATTTTCTCCGCAAGTACTGAGTTTCAAAACCTGTCCTTTTGCCAGTTTGTTGGCCTCATCACAAGCTTCCCAACAAGGTATAGTTTGTGCAGAACTTCCCAGGTTAAGGTACCTTTAGACCGCGATATACGAAGTTCGTGTCGCGGGCGCTTGCAGGCATTGCTGTTAGACTGACTGCACATAGGGGTACTACTGGCATTGATGCGCTATATCTTGAATTTTCTCCGCAAGTACTGGGTTTCAAAACCTGTCCTTTTGCCAGCTTGTTGGCCTATCATTAGCTTTCGAACAAGGTATAGTTTGTGCAGAACTTCCCAGGTTAAGGTACCTTTAGACCGCGATATACGAAGTTCGTGTCGCGGGCGCTTGCAGGCATTGCTGTTAGACTGACTGCACATAGGGGTACTACTGGCATTGATGCGCTATATCTTGAATTTTCTCCGCAAGTACTGAGTTTCAAAACCTGTCCTTTTGCCAGTTGTTGGCCTCATCACAAGCTTCCCAACAAGGTATAGTTTGTGCAGAACTTCCCAGGTTAAGGTACCTTTAGACCGCGATATACGAAGTTCGTGTCGCGGGCGCTTGCAGGCATTGCTGTTAGACTGACTGCACATAGGGGTACTACTGGCATTGATGCGCTATATCTTGAATTTTCTCCGCAAGTACTGAGTTTCAAAACCTGTCCTTTTGCCAGCTTGTTGGCCTACTCATTAGCTTTCGAACAAGGTATAGTTTGTGCAGAACTTCCCAGGTTAAGGTACCTTTAGACCGCGATATACGAAGTTCGTGTCGCGGGCGCTTGCAGGCATTGCTGTTAGACTGACTGCACATAGGGGTACTACTGGCATTGATGCGCTATATCTTGAATTTTCTCCGCAAGTACTGAGTTTCAAAACCTGTCCTTTTGCCAGCTTGTTGGCCTCATCACAAGCTTCCCAACAAGGTATAGTTTGTGCAGAACTTCCCAGGTTAAGGTACCTTTAGACCGCGATATACGAAGTTCGTGTCGCGGGCGCTTGCAGGCATTGCTGTTAGACTGACTGCACATAGGGGTACTACTGGCATTGATGCGCTATATCTTGAATTTTCTCCGCAAGTACTGAGTTTCAAAACCTGTCCTTTTGCCAGTTTGTTGGCCTCATCACAAGCTTCCCAACAAGGTATAGTTTGTGCAGAACTTCCCAGGTTAAGGTACCTTTAGACCGCGATATACGAAGTTCGTGTCGCGGGCGCTTGCAGGCATTGCTGTTAGACTGACTGCACATAGGGGTACTACTGGCATTGATGCGCTATATCTTGAATTTTCTCCGCAAGTACTGGGTTTCAAAACCTGTCCTTTTGCCAGCTTGTTGGCCTACTCATTAGCTTTCGAACAAGGTATAGTTTGTGCAGAACTTCCCAGGTTAAGGTACCTTTAGACCGCGATATACGAAGTTCGTGTCGCGGGCGCTTGCAGGCATTGCTGTTAGACTGACTGCACATAGGGGTACTACTGGCATTGATGCGCTATATCTTGAATTTTCTCCGCAAGTACTGAGTTTCAAAACCTGTCCTTTTGCCAGTTTGTTGGCCTCATCACAAGCTTCCCAACAAGGTATAGTTTGTGCAGAACTTCCCAGGTTAAGGTACCTTTAGACCGCGATATACGAAGTTCGTGTCGCGGGCGCTTGCAGGCATTGCTGTTAGACTGACTGCACATAGGGGTACTACTGGCATTGATGCGCTATATCTTGAATTTTCTCCGCAAGTACTGGGTTTCAAAACCTGTCCTTTTGCCAGCTTGTTGGCCTACTCATTAGCTTTCGAACAAGGTATAGTTTGTGCAGAACTTCCCAGGTTAAGGTACCTTTAGACCGCGATATACGAAGTTCGTGTCGCGGGCGCTTGCAGGCATTGCTGTTAGACTGACTGCACATAGGGGTACTACTGGCATTGATGCGCTATATCTTGAATTTTCTCCGCAAGTACTGAGTTTCAAAACCTGTCCTTTTGCCAGTTTGTTGGCCTCATCACAAGCTTCCCAACAAGGTATAGTTTGTGCAGAACTTCCCAGGTTAAGGTACCTTTAGACCGCGATATACGAAGTTCGTGTCGCGGGCGCTTGCAGGCATTGCTGTTAGACTGACTGCACATAGGGGTACTACTGGCATTGATGCGCTATATCTTGAATTTTCTCCGCAAGTACTGGGTTTCAAAACCTGTCCTTTTGCCAGCTTGTTGGCCTACTCATTAGCTTTCGAACAAGGTATAGTTTGTGCAGAACTTCCCAGGTTAAGGTACCTTTAGACCGCGATATACGAAGTTCGTGTCGCGGGCGCTTGCAGGCATTGCTGTTAGACTGACTGCACATAGGGGTACTACTGGCATTGATGCGCTATATCTTGAATTTTCTCCGCAAGTACTGGGTTTCAAAACCTGTCCTTTTGCCAGCTTGTTGGCCTACTCATTAGCTTCGAACAAGGTATAGTTTGTGCAGAACTTCCCAGGTTAAGGTACCTTTAGACCGCGATATACGAAGTTCGTGTCGCGGGCGCTTGCAGGCATTGCTGTTAGACTGACTGCACATAGGGGTACTACTGGCATTGATGCGCTATATCTTGAATTTTCTCCGCAAGTACTGGTTTCAAAACCTGTCCTTTTGCCAGCTTGTTGGCCTACTCATTAGCTTTCGAACAAGGTATAGTTTGTGCAGAACTTCCCAGGTTAAGGTACCTTTAGACCGCGATATACGAAGTTCGTGTCGCGGGCGCTTGCAGGCATTGCTGTTAGACTGACTGCACATAGGGGTACTACTGGCATTGATGCGCTATATCTTGAATTTTCTCCGCAAGTACTGGGTTTCAAAACCTGTCCTTTTGCCAGCTTGTTGGCCTACTCATTAGCTTTCGAACAAGGTATAGTTTGTGCAGAACTTCCCAGGTTAAGGTACCTTTAGACCGCGATATACGAAGTTCGTGTCGCGGGCGCTTGCAGGCATTGCTGTTAGACTGACTGCACATAGGGGTACTACTGGCATTGATGCGCTATATCTTGAATTTTCTCCGCAAGTACTGAGTTTCAAAACCTGTCCTTTTGCCAGTTGTTGGCCTCATCACAAGCTTCCCAACAAGGTATAGTTTGTGCAGAACTTCCCAGGTTAAGGTACCTTTAGACCGCGATATACGAAGTTCGTGTCGCGGGCGCTTGCAGGCATTGCTGTTAGACTGACTGCACATAGGGGTACTACTGGCATTGATGCGCTATATCTTGAATTTTCTCCGCAAGTACTGGGTTTCAAAACCTGTCCTTTTGCCAGCTTGTTGGCCTACTCATTAGCTTTCGAACAAGGTATAGTTTGTGCAGAACTTCCCAGGTTAAGGTACCTTTAGACCGCGATATACGAAGTTCGTGTCGCGGGCGCTTGCAGGCATTGCTGTTAGACTGACTGCACATAGGGGTACTACTGGCATTGATGCGCTATATCTTGAATTTTCTCCGCAAGTACTGGGTTTCAAAACCTGTCCTTTTGCCAGCTTGTTGGCCTACTCATTAGCTTTCGAACAAGGTATAGTTTGTGCAGAACTTCCCAGGTTAAGGTACCTTTAGACCGCGATATACGAAGTTCGTGTCGCGGGCGCTTGCAGGCATTGCTGTTAGACTGACTGCACATAGGGGTACTACTGGCATTGATGCGCTATATCTTGAATTTTCTCCGCAAGTACTGAGTTTCAAAACCTGTCCTTTTGCCAGTTTGTTGGCCTCATCACAAGCTTCCCAACAAGGTATAGTTTGTGCAGAACTTCCCAGGTTAAGGTACCTTTAGACCGCGATATACGAAGTTCGTGTCGCGGGCGCTTGCAGGCATTGCTGTTAGACTGACTGCACATAGGGGTACTACTGGCATTGATGCGCTATATCTTGAATTTTCTCCGCAAGTACTGGGTTTCAAAACCTGTCCTTTTGCCAGCTTGTTGGCCTACTCATTAGCTTTCGAACAAGGTATAGTTTGTGCAGAACTTCCCAGGTTAAGGTACCTTTAGACCGCGATATACGAAGTTCGTGTCGCGGGCGCTTGCAGGCATTGCTGTTAGACTGACTGCACATAGGGGTACTACTGGCATTGATGCGCTATATCTTGAATTTTCTCCGCAAGTACTGAGTTTCAAAACCTGTCCTTTTGCCAGTTTGTTGGCCTCATCACAAGCTTCCAACAAGGTATAGTTTGTGCAGAACTTCCCAGGTTAAGGTACCTTTAGACCGCGATATACGAAGTTCGTGTCGCGGGCGCTTGCAGGCATTGCTGTTAGACTGACTGCACATAGGGGTACTACTGGCATTGATGCGCTATATCTTGAATTTTCTCCGCAAGTACTGGGTTTCAAAACCTGTCCTTTTGCCAGCTTGTTGGCCTACTCATTAGCTTTCGAACAAGGTATAGTTTGTGCAGAACTTCCCAGGTTAAGGTACCTTTAGACCGCGATATACGAAGTTCGTGTCGCGGGCGCTTGCAGGCATTGCTGTTAGACTGACTGCACATAGGGGTACTACTGGCATTGATGCGCTATATCTTGAATTTTCTCCGCAAGTACTGAGTTTCAAAACCTGTCCTTTTGCCAGTTTGTTGGCCTCATCACAAGCTTCCAACAAGGTATAGTTTGTGCAGAACTTCCCAGGTTAAGGTACCTTTAGACCGCGATATACGAAGTTCGTGTCGCGGGCGCTTGCAGGCATTGCTGTTAGACTGACTGCACATAGGGGTACTACTGGCATTGATGCGCTATATCTTGAATTTTCTCCGCAAGTACTGAGTTTCAAAACCTGTCCTTTTGCCAGCTTGTTGGCCTACTCATTAGCTTTCGAACAAGGTATAGTTTGTGCAGAACTTCCCAGGTTAAGGTACCTTTAGACCGCGATATACGAAGTTCGTGTCGCGGGCGCTTGCAGGCATTGCTGTTAGACTGACTGCACATAGGGGTACTACTGGCATTGATGCGCTATATCTTGAATTTTCTCCGCAAGTACTGAGTTTCAAAACCTGTCCTTTTGCCAGCTTGTTGGCCTCATCACAAGCTTCCCAACAAGGTATAGTTTGTGCAGAACTTCCCAGGTTAAGGTACCTTTAGACCGCGATATACGAAGTTCGTGTCGCGGGCGCTTGCAGGCATTGCTGTTAGACTGACTGCACATAGGGGTACTACTGGCATTGATGCGCTATATCTTGAATTTTCTCCGCAAGTACTGAGTTTCAAAACCTGTCCTTTTGCCAGTTTGTTGGCCTCATCACAAGCTTCCAACAAGGTATAGTTTGTGCAGAACTTCCCAGGTTAAGGTACCTTTAGACCGCGATATACGAAGTTCGTGTCGCGGGCGCTTGCAGGCATTGCTGTTAGACTGACTGCACATAGGGGTACTACTGGCATTGATGCGCTATATCTTGAATTTTCTCCGCAAGTACTGGTTTCAAAACCTGTCCTTTTGCCAGCTTGTTGGCCTACTCATTAGCTTTCGAACAAGGTATAGTTTGTGCAGAACTTCCCAGGTTAAGGTACCTTTAGACCGCGATATACGAAGTTCGTGTCGCGGGCGCTTGCAGGCATTGCTGTTAGACTGACTGCACATAGGGGTACTACTGGCATTGATGCGCTATATCTTGAATTTTCTCCGCAAGTACTGAGTTTCAAAACCTGTCCTTTTGCCAGTTTGTTGGCCTCATCACAAGCTTCCCAACAAGGTATAGTTTGTGCAGAACTTCCCAGGTTAAGGTACCTTTAGACCGCGATATACGAAGTTCGTGTCGCGGGCGCTTGCAGGCATTGCTGTTAGACTGACTGCACATAGGGGTACTACTGGCATTGATGCGCTATATCTTGAATTTTCTCCGCAAGTACTGGGTTTCAAAACCTGTCCTTTTGCCAGCTTGTTGGCCTACTCATTAGCTTTCGAACAAGGTATAGTTTGTGCAGAACTTCCCAGGTTAAGGTACCTTTAGACCGCGATATACGAAGTTCGTGTCGCGGGCGCTTGCAGGCATTGCTGTTAGACTGACTGCACATAGGGGTACTACTGGCATTGATGCGCTATATCTTGAATTTTCTCCGCAAGTACTGAGTTTCAAAACCTGTCC
Organism: Patiria miniata; assembly: GCF_015706575.1. Lineage (NCBI taxonomy): Eukaryota > Metazoa > Echinodermata > Asteroidea > Valvatida > Asterinidae > Patiria > Patiria miniata. The sequence goes on from NW_024037051.1 coordinate 452,645, forward strand.
TTTTGCCAGTTTGTTGGCCTCATCACAAGCTTCCCAACAAGGTATAGTTTGTGCAGAACTTCCCAGGTTAAGGTACCTTTAGACCGCGATATACGAAGTTCGTGTCGCGGGCGCTTGCAGGCATTGCTGTTAGACTGACTGCACATAGGGGTACTACTGGCATTGATGCGCTATATCTTGAATTTTCTCCGCAAGTACTGAGTTTCAAAACCTGTCCTTTTGCCAGTTTGTTGGCCTCATCACAAGCTTCCCAACAAGGTATAGTTTGTGCAGAACTTCCCAGGTTAAGGTACCTTTAGACCGCGATATACGAAGTTCGTGTCGCGGGCGCTTGCAGGCATTGCTGTTAGACTGACTGCACATAGGGGTACTACTGGCATTGATGCGCTATATCTTGAATTTTCTCCGCAAGTACTGGGTTTCAAAACCTGTCCTTTTGCCAGCTTGTTGGCCTACTCATTAGCTTTCGAACAAGGTATAGTTTGTGCAGAACTTCCCAGGTTAAGGTACCTTTAGACCGCGATATACGAAGTTCGTGTCGCGGGCGCTTGCAGGCATTGCTGTTAGACTGACTGCACATAGGGGTACTACTGGCATTGATGCGCTATATCTTGAATTTTCTCCGCAAGTACTGAGTTTCAAAACCTGTCCTTTTGCCAGTTTGTTGGCCTCATCACAAGCTTCCCAACAAGGTATAGTTTGTGCAGAACTTCCCAGGTTAAGGTACCTTTAGACCGCGATATACGAAGTTCGTGTCGCGGGCGCTTGCAGGCATTGCTGTTAGACTGACTGCACATAGGGGTACTACTGGCATTGATGCGCTATATCTTGAATTTTCTCCGCAAGTACTGGGTTTCAAAACCTGTCCTTTTGCCAGCTTGTTGGCCTACTCATTAGCTTTCGAACAAGGTATAGTTTGTGCAGAACTTCCCAGGTTAAGGTACCTTTAGACCGCGATATACGAAGTTCGTGTCGCGGGCGCTTGCAGGCATTGCTGTTAGACTGACTGCACATAGGGGTACTACTGGCATTGATGCGCTATATCTTGAATTTTCTCCGCAAGTACTGAGTTTCAAAACCTGTCCTTTTGCCAGTTTGTTGGCCTCATCACAAGCTTCCCAACAAGGTATAGTTTGTGCAGAACTTCCCAGGTTAAGGTACCTTTAGACCGCGATATACGAAGTTCGTGTCGCGGGCGCTTGCAGGCATTGCTGTTAGACTGACTGCACATAGGGGTACTACTGGCATTGATGCGCTATATCTTGAATTTTCTCCGCAAGTACTGAGTTTCAAAACCTGTCCTTTTGCCAGCTTGTTGGCCTACTCATTAGCTTTCGAACAAGGTATAGTTTGTGCAGAACTTCCCAGGTTAAGGTACCTTTAGACCGCGATATACGAAGTTCGTGTCGCGGGCGCTTGCAGGCATTGCTGTTAGACTGACTGCACATAGGGGTACTACTGGCATTGATGCGCTATATCTTGAATTTTCTCCGCAAGTACTGAGTTTCAAAACCTGTCCTTTTGCCAGTTTGTTGGCCTCATCACAAGCTTCCCAACAAGGTATAGTTTGTGCAGAACTTCCCAGGTTAAGGTACCTTTAGACCGCGATATACGAAGTTCGTGTCGCGGGCGCTTGCAGGCATTGCTGTTAGACTGACTGCACATAGGGGTACTACTGGCATTGATGCGCTATATCTTGAATTTTCTCCGCAAGTACTGAGTTTCAAAACCTGTCCTTTTGCCAGTTTGTTGGCCTCATCACAAGCTTCCCAACAAGGTATAGTTTGTGCAGAACTTCCCAGGTTAAGGTACCTTTAGACCGCGATATACGAAGTTCGTGTCGCGGGCGCTTGCAGGCATTGCTGTTAGACTGACTGCACATAGGGGTACTACTGGCATTGATGCGCTATATCTTGAATTTTCTCCGCAAGTACTGGGTTTCAAAACCTGTCCTTTTGCCAGCTTGTTGGCCTACTCATTAGCTTTCGAACAAGGTATAGTTTGTGCAGAACTTCCCAGGTTAAGGTACCTTTAGACCGCGATATACGAAGTTCGTGTCGCGGGCGCTTGCAGGCATTGCTGTTAGACTGACTGCACATAGGGGTACTACTGGCATTGATGCGCTATATCTTGAATTTTCTCCGCAAGTACTGAGTTTCAAAACCTGTCCTTTTGCCAGTTTGTTGGCCTCATCACAAGCTTCCCAACAAGGTATAGTTTGTGCAGAACTTCCCAGGTTAAGGTACCTTTAGACCGCGATATACGAAGTTCGTGTCGCGGGCGCTTGCAGGCATTGCTGTTAGACTGACTGCACATAGGGGTACTACTGGCATTGATGCGCTATATCTTGAATTTTCTCCGCAAGTACTGGGTTTCAAAACCTGTCCTTTTGCCAGCTTGTTGGCCTACTCATTAGCTTTCGAACAAGGTATAGTTTGTGCAGAACTTCCCAGGTTAAGGTACCTTTAGACCGCGATATACGAAGTTCGTGTCGCGGGCGCTTGCAGGCATTGCTGTTAGACTGACTGCACATAGGGGTACTACTGGCATTGATGCGCTATATCTTGAATTTTCTCCGCAAGTACTGAGTTTCAAAACCTGTCCTTTTGCCAGTTTGTTGGCCTCATCACAAGCTTCCCAACAAGGTATAGTTTGTGCAGAACTTCCCAGGTTAAGGTACCTTTAGACCGCGATATACGAAGTTCGTGTCGCGGGCGCTTGCAGGCATTGCTGTTAGACTGACTGCACATAGGGGTACTACTGGCATTGATGCGCTATATCTTGAATTTTCTCCGCAAGTACTGAGTTTCAAAACCTGTCCTTTTGCCAGTTTGTTGGCCTCATCACAAGCTTCCCAACAAGGTATAGTTTGTGCAGAACTTCCCAGGTTAAGGTACCTTTAGACCGCGATATACGAAGTTCGTGTCGCGGGCGCTTGCAGGCATTGCTGTTAGACTGACTGCACATAGGGGTACTACTGGCATTGATGCGCTATATCTTGAATTTTCTCCGCAAGTACTGGGTTTCAAAACCTGTCCTTTTGCCAGCTTGTTGGCCTACTCATTAGCTTTCGAACAAGGTATAGTTTGTGCAGAACTTCCCAGGTTAAGGTACCTTTAGACCGCGATATACGAAGTTCGTGTCGCGGGCGCTTGCAGGCATTGCTGTTAGACTGACTGCACATAGGGGTACTACTGGCATTGATGCGCTATATCTTGAATTTTCTCCGCAAGTACTGAGTTTCAAAACCTGTCCTTTTGCCAGTTTGTTGGCCTCATCACAAGCTTCCCAACAAGGTATAGTTTGTGCAGAACTTCCCAGGTTAAGGTACCTTTAGACCGCGATATACGAAGTTCGTGTCGCGGGCGCTTGCAGGCATTGCTGTTAGACTGACTGCACATAGGGGTACTACTGGCATTGATGCGCTATATCTTGAATTTTCTCCGCAAGTACTGGTTTCAAAACCTGTCCTTTTGCCAGCTTGTTGGCCTACTCATTAGCTTTCGAACAAGGTATAGTTTGTGCAGAACTTCCCAGGTTAAGGTACCTTTAGACCGCGATATACGAAGTTCGTGTCGCGGGCGCTTGCAGGCATTGCTGTTAGACTGACTGCACATAGGGGTACTACTGGCATTGATGCGCTATATCTTGAATTTTCTCCGCAAGTACTGAGTTTCAAAACCTGTCCTTTTGCCAGTTTGTTGGCCTCATCACAAGCTTCCCAACAAGGTATAGTTTGTGCAGAACTTCCCAGGTTAAGGTACCTTTAGACCGCGATATACGAAGTTCGTGTCGCGGGCGCTTGCAGGCATTGCTGTTAGACTGACTGCACATAGGGGTACTACTGGCATTGATGCGCTATATCTTGAATTTTCTCCGCAAGTACTGGGTTTCAAAACCTGTCCTTTTGCCAGCTTGTTGGCCTACTCATTAGCTTTCGAACAAGGTATAGTTTGTGCAGAACTTCCCAGGTTAAGGTACCTTTAGACCGCGATATACGAAGTTCGTGTCGCGGGCGCTTGCAGGCATTGCTGTTAGACTGACTGCACATAGGGGTACTACTGGCATTGATGCGCTATATCTTGAATTTTCTCCGCAAGTACTGAGTTTCAAAACCTGTCCTTTTGCCAGTTTGTTGGCCTCATCACAAGCTTCCCAACAAGGTATAGTTTGTGCAGAACTTCCCAGGTTAAGGTACCTTTAGACCGCGATATACGAAGTTCGTGTCGCGGGCGCTTGCAGGCATTGCTGTTAGACTGACTGCACATAGGGGTACTACTGGCATTGATGCGCTATATCTTGAATTTTCTCCGCAAGTACTGGGTTTCAAAACCTGTCCTTTTGCCAGTTTGTTGGCCTACTCATTAGCTTCGAACAAGGTATAGTTTGTGCAGAACTTCCCAGGTTAAGGTACCTTTAGACCGCGATATACGAAGTTCGTGTCGCGGGCGCTTGCAGGCATTGCTGTTAGACTGACTGCACATAGGGGTACTACTGGCATTGATGCGCTATATCTTGAATTTTCTCCGCAAGTACTGAGTTTCAAAACCTGTCCTTTTGCCAGTTTGTTGGCCTCATCACAAGCTTCCCAACAAGGTATAGTTTGTGCAGAACTTCCCAGGTTAAGGTACCTTTAGACCGCGATATACGAAGTTCGTGTCGCGGGCGCTTGCAGGCATTGCTGTTAGACTGACTGCACATAGGGGTACTACTGGCATTGATGCGCTATATCTTGAATTTTCTCCGCAAGTACTGAGTTTCAAAACCTGTCCTTTTGCCAGTTTGTTGGCCTCATCACAAGCTTCCAACAAGGTATAGTTTGTGCAGAACTTCCCAGGTTAAGGTACCTTTAGACCGCGATATACGAAGTTCGTGTCGCGGGCGCTTGCAGGCATTGCTGTTAGACTGACTGCACATAGGGGTACTACTGGCATTGATGCGCTATATCTTGAATTTTCTCCGCAAGTACTGGGTTTCAAAACCTGTCCTTTTGCCAGCTTGTTGGCCTACTCATTAGCTTCGAACAAGGTATAGTTTGTGCAGAACTTCCCAGGTTAAGGTACCTTTAGACCGCGATATACGAAGTTCGTGTCGCGGGCGCTTGCAGGCATTGCTGTTAGACTGACTGCACATAGGGGTACTACTGGCATTGATGCGCTATATCTTGAATTTTCTCCGCAAGTACTGAGTTTCAAAACCTGTCCTTTTGCCAGTTTGTTGGCCTCATCACAAGCTTCCCAACAAGGTATAGTTTGTGCAGAACTTCCCAGGTTAAGGTACCTTTAGACCGCGATATACGAAGTTCGTGTCGCGGGCGCTTGCAGGCATTGCTGTTAGACTGACTGCACATAGGGGTACTACTGGCATTGATGCGCTATATCTTGAATTTTCTCCGCAAGTACTGAGTTTCAAAACCTGTCCTTTTGCCAGCTTGTTGGCCTACTCATTAGCTTTCGAACAAGGTATAGTTTGTGCAGAACTTCCCAGGTTAAGGTACCTTTAGACCGCGATATACGAAGTTCGTGTCGCGGGCGCTTGCAGGCATTGCTGTTAGACTGACTGCACATAGGGGTACTACTGGCATTGATGCGCTATATCTTGAATTTTCTCCGCAAGTACTGAGTTTCAAAACCTGTCCTTTTGCCAGTTTGTTGGCCTCATCACAAGCTTCCCAACAAGGTATAGTTTGTGCAGAACTTCCCAGGTTAAGGTACCTTTAGACCGCGATATACGAAGTTCGTGTCGCGGGCGCTTGCAGGCATTGCTGTTAGACTGACTGCACATAGGGGTACTACTGGCATTGATGCGCTATATCTTGAATTTTCTCCGCAAGTACTGAGTTTCAAAACCTGTCCTTTTGCCAGTTTGTTGGCCTCATCACAAGCTTCCCAACAAGGTATAGTTTGTGCAGAACTTCCCAGGTTAAGGTACCTTTAGACCGCGATATACGAAGTTCGTGTCGCGGGCGCTTGCAGGCATTGCTGTTAGACTGACTGCACATAGGGGTACTACTGGCATTGATGCGCTATATCTTGAATTTTCTCCGCAAGTACTGGGTTTCAAAACCTGTCCTTTTGCCAGCTTGTTGGCCTACTCATTAGCTTTCGAACAAGGTATAGTTTGTGCAGAACTTCCCAGGTTAAGGTACCTTTAGACCGCGATATACGAAGTTCGTGTCGCGGGCGCTTGCAGGCATTGCTGTTAGACTGACTGCACATAGGGGTACTACTGGCATTGATGCGCTATATCTTGAATTTTCTCCGCAAGTACTGAGTTTCAAAACCTGTCCTTTTGCCAGTTTGTTGGCCTCATCACAAGCTTCCCAACAAGGTATAGTTTGTGCAGAACTTCCCAGGTTAAGGTACCTTTAGACCGCGATATACGAAGTTCGTGTCGCGGGCGCTTGCAGGCATTGCTGTTAGACTGACTGCACATAGGGGTACTACTGGCATTGATGCGCTATATCTTGAATTTTCTCCGCAAGTACTGGGTTTCAAAACCTGTCCTTTTGCCAGCTTGTTGGCCTACTCATTAGCTTTCGAACAAGGTATAGTTTGTGCAGAACTTCCCAGGTTAAGGTACCTTTAGACCGCGATATACGAAGTTCGTGTCGCGGGCGCTTGCAGGCATTGCTGTTAGACTGACTGCACATGCGCTATATCTTGAATTTTCTCCGCAAGTACTGAGTTTCAAAACCTGTCCTTTTGCCAGTTTGTTGGCCTCATCACAAGCTTCCCAACAAGGTATAGTTTGTGCAGAACTTCCCAGGTTAAGGTACCTTTAGACCGCGATATACGAAGTTCGTGTCGCGGGCGCTTGCAGGCATTGCTGTTAGACTGACTGCACATAGGGGTACTACTGGCATTGATGCGCTATATCTTGAATTTTCTCCGCAAGTACTGAGTTTCAAAACCTGTCCTTTTGCCAGTTGTTGGCCTCATCACAAGCTTCCCAACAAGGTATAGTTTGTGCAGAACTTCCCAGGTTAAGGTACCTTTAGACCGCGATATACGAAGTTCGTGTCGCGGGCGCTTGCAGGCATTGCTGTTAGACTGACTGCACATAGGGGTACTACTGGCATTGATGCGCTATATCTTGAATTTTCTCCGCAAGTACTGGGTTTCAAAACCTGTCCTTTTGCCAGCTTGTTGGCCTACTCATTAGCTTTCGAACAAGGTATAGTTTGTGCAGAACTTCCCAGGTTAAGGTACCTTTAGACCGCGATATACGAAGTTCGTGTCGCGGGCGCTTGCAGGCATTGCTGTTAGACTGACTGCACATAGGGGTACTACTGGCATTGATGCGCTATATCTTGAATTTTCTCCGCAAGTACTGAGTTTCAAAACCTGTCCTTTTGCCAGTTTGTTGGCCTCATCACAAGCTTCCCAACAAGGTATAGTTTGTGCAGAACTTCCCAGGTTAAGGTACCTTTAGACCGCGATATACGAAGTTCGTGTCGCGGGCGCTTGCAGGCATTGCTGTTAGACTGACTGCACATAGGGGTACTACTGGCATTGATGCGCTATATCTTGAATTTTCTCCGCAAGTACTGAGTTTCAAAACCTGTCCTTTTGCCAGTTTGTTGGCCTCATCACAAGCTTCCCAACAAGGTATAGTTTGTGCAGAACTTCCCAGGTTAAGGTACCTTTAGACCGCGATATACGAAGTTCGTGTCGCGGGCGCTTGCAGGCATTGCTGTTAGACTGACTGCACATAGGGGTACTACTGGCATTGATGCGCTATATCTTGAATTTTCTCCGCAAGTACTGGGTTTCAAAACCTGTCCTTTTGCCAGCTTGTTGGCCTACTCATTAGCTTTCGAACAAGGTATAGTTTGTGCAGAACTTCCCAGGTTAAGGTACCTTTAGACCGCGATATACGAAGTTCGTGTCGCGGGCGCTTGCAGGCATTGCTGTTAGACTGACTGCACATAGGGGTACTACTGGCATTGATGCGCTATATCTTGAATTTTCTCCGCAAGTACTGAGTTTCAAAACCTGTCCTTTTGCCAGTTTGTTGGCCTCATCACAAGCTTCCAACAAGGTATAGTTTGTGCAGAACTTCCCAGGTTAAGGTACCTTTAGACCGCGATATACGAAGTTCGTGTCGCGGGCGCTTGCAGGCATTGCTGTTAGACTGACTGCACATAGGGGTACTACTGGCATTGATGCGCTATATCTTGAATTTTCTCCGCAAGTACTGAGTTTCAAAACCTGTCCTTTTGCCAGTTTGTTGGCCTCATCACAAGCTTCCCAACAAGGTATAGTTTGTGCAGAACTTCCCAGGTTAAGGTACCTTTAGACCGCGATATACGAAGTTCGTGTCGCGGGCGCTTGCAGGCATTGCTGTTAGACTGACTGCACATAGGGGTACTACTGGCATTGATGCGCTATATCTTGAATTTTCTCCGCAAGTACTGGGTTTCAAAACCTGTCCTTTTGCCAGCTTGTTGGCCTACTCATTAGCTTTCGAACAAGGTATAGTTTGTGCAGAACTTCCCAGGTTAAGGTACCTTTAGACCGCGATATACGAAGTTCGTGTCGCGGGCGCTTGCAGGCATTGCTGTTAGACTGACTGCACATAGGGGTACTACTGGCATTGATGCGCTATATCTTGAATTTTCTCCGCAAGTACTGGTTTCAAAACCTGTCCTTTTGCCAGCTTGTTGGCCTACTCATTAGCTTTCGAACAAGGTATAGTTTGTGCAGAACTTCCCAGGTTAAGGTACCTTTAGACCGCGATATACGAAGTTCGTGTCGCGGGCGCTTGCAGGCATTGCTGTTAGACTGACTGCACATAGGGGTACTACTGGCATTGATGCGCTATATCTTGAATTTTCTCCGCAAGTACTGAGTTTCAAAACCTGTCCTTTTGCCAGTTTGTTGGCCTCATCACAAGCTTCCCAACAAGGTATAGTTTGTGCAGAACTTCCCAGGTTAAGGTACCTTTAGACCGCGATATACGAAGTTCGTGTCGCGGGCGCTTGCAGGCATTGCTGTTAGACTGACTGCACATAGGGGTACTACTGGCATTGATGCGCTATATCTTGAATTTTCTCCGCAAGTACTGGGTTTCAAAACCTGTCCTTTTGCCAGCTTGTTGGCCTACTCATTAGCTTTCGAACAAGGTATAGTTTGTGCAGAACTTCCCAGGTTAAGGTACCTTTAGACCGCGATATACGAAGTTCGTGTCGCGGGCGCTTGCAGGCATTGCTGTTAGACTGACTGCACATAGGGGTACTACTGGCATTGATGCGCTATATCTTGAATTTTCTCCGCAAGTACTGAGTTTCAAAACCTGTCCTTTTGCCAGTTTGTTGGCCTCATCACAAGCTTCCCAACAAGGTATAGTTTGTGCAGAACTTCCCAGGTTAAGGTACCTTTAGACCGCGATATACGAAGTTCGTGTCGCGGGCGCTTGCAGGCATTGCTGTTAGACTGACTGCACATAGGGGTACTACTGGCATTGATGCGCTATATCTTGAATTTTCTCCGCAAGTACTGAGTTTCAAAACCTGTCCTTTTGCCAGTTTGTTGGCCTCATCACAAGCTTCCCAACAAGGTATAGTTTGTGCAGAACTTCCCAGGTTAAGGTACCTTTAGACCGCGATATACGAAGTTCGTGTCGCGGGCGCTTGCAGGCATTGCTGTTAGACTGACTGCACATAGGGGTACTACTGGCATTGATGCGCTATATCTTGAATTTTCTCCGCAAGTACTGGGTTTCAAAACCTGTCCTTTTGCCAGCTTGTTGGCCTACTCATTAGCTTTCGAACAAGGTATAGTTTGTGCAGAACTTCCCAGGTTAAGGTACCTTTAGACCGCGATATACGAAGTTCGTGTCGCGGGCGCTTGCAGGCATTGCTGTTAGACTGACTGCACATAGGGGTACTACTGGCATTGATGCGCTATATCTTGAATTTTCTCCGCAAGTACTGAGTTTCAAAACCTGTCCTTTTGCCAGTTTGTTGGCCTCATCACAAGCTTCCCAACAAGGTATAGTTTGTGCAGAACTTCCCAGGTTAAGGTACCTTTAGACCGCGATATACGAAGTTCGTGTCGCGGGCGCTTGCAGGCATTGCTGTTAGACTGACTGCACATAGGGGTACTACTGGCATTGATGCGCTATATCTTGAATTTTCTCCGCAAGTACTGGGTTTCAAAACCTGTCCTTTTGCCAGCTTGTTGGCCTACTCATTAGCTTTCGAACAAGGTATAGTTTGTGCAGAACTTCCCAGGTTAAGGTACCTTTAGACCGCGATATACGAAGTTCGTGTCGCGGGCGCTTGCAGGCATTGCTGTTAGACTGACTGCACATAGGGGTACTACTGGCATTGATGCGCTATATCTTGAATTTTCTCCGCAAGTACTGAGTTTCAAAACCTGTCCTTTTGCCAGCTTGTTGGCCTCATCACAAGCTTCCCAACAAGGTATAGTTTGTGCAGAACTTCCCAGGTTAAGGTACCTTTAGACCGCGATATACGAAGTTCGTGTCGCGGGCGCTTGCAGGCATTGCTGTTAGACTGACTGCACATAGGGGTACTACTGGCATTGATGCGCTATATCTTGAATTTTCTCCGCAAGTACTGAGTTTCAAAACCTGTCCTTTTGCCAGTTTGTTGGCCTCATCACAAGCTTCCCAACAAGGTATAGTTTGTGCAGAACTTCCCAGGTTAAGGTACCTTTAGACCGCGATATACGAAGTTCGTGTCGCGGGCGCTTGCAGGCATTGCTGTTAGACTGACTGCACATAGGGGTACTACTGGCATTGATGCGCTATATCTTGAATTTTCTCCGCAAGTACTGGGTTTCAAAACCTGTCCTTTTGCCAGCTTGTTGGCCTACTCATTAGCTTTCGAACAAGGTATAGTTTGTGCAGAACTTCCCAGGTTAAGGTACCTTTAGACCGCGATATACGAAGTTCGTGTCGCGGGCGCTTGCAGGCATTGCTGTTAGACTGACTGCACATAGGGGTACTACTGGCATTGATGCGCTATATCTTGAATTTTCTCCGCAAGTACTGAGTTTCAAAACCTGTCCTTTTGCCAGTTTGTTGGCCTCATCACAAGCTTCCCAACAAGGTATAGTTTGTGCAGAACTTCCCAGGTTAAGGTACCTTTAGACCGCGATATACGAAGTTCGTGTCGCGGGCGCTTGCAGGCATTGCTGTTAGACTGACTGCACATAGGGGTACTACTGGCATTGATGCGCTATATCTTGAATTTTCTCCGCAAGTACTGAGTTTCAAAACCTGTCCTTTTGCCAGCTTGTTGGCCTACTCATTAGCTTTCGAACAAGGTATAGTTTGTGCAGAACTTCCCAGGTTAAGGTACCTTTAGACCGCGATATACGAAGTTCGTGTCGCGGGCGCTTGCAGGCATTGCTGTTAGACTGACTGCACATAGGGGTACTACTGGCATTGATGCGCTATATCTTGAATTTTCTCCGCAAGTACTGAGTTTCAAAACCTGTCCTTTTGCCAGTTTGTTGGCCTCATCACAAGCTTCCCAACAAGGTATAGTTTGTGCAGAACTTCCCAGGTTAAGGTACCTTTAGACCGCGATATACGAAGTTCGTGTCGCGGGCGCTTGCAGGCATTGCTGTTAGACTGACTGCACATAGGGGTACTACTGGCATTGATGCGCTATATCTTGAATTTTCTCCGCAAGTACTGAGTTTCAAAACCTGTCCTTTTGCCAGTTGTTGGCCTCATCACAAGCTTCCCAACAAGGTATAGTTTGTGCAGAACTTCCCAGGTTAAGGTACCTTTAGACCGCGATATACGAAGTTCGTGTCGCGGGCGCTTGCAGGCATTGCTGTTAGACTGACTGCACATAGGGGTACTACTGGCATTGATGCGCTATATCTTGAATTTTCTCCGCAAGTACTGGGTTTCAAAACCTGTCCTTTTGCCAGCTTGTTGGCCTACTCATTAGCTTTCGAACAAGGTATAGTTTGTGCAGAACTTCCCAGGTTAAGGTACCTTTAGACCGCGATATACGAAGTTCGTGTCGCGGGCGCTTGCAGGCATTGCTGTTAGACTGACTGCACATAGGGGTACTACTGGCATTGATGCGCTATATCTTGAATTTTCTCCGCAAGTACTGAGTTTCAAAACCTGTCCTTTTGCCAGTTTGTTGGCCTCATCACAAGCTTCCCAACAAGGTATAGTTTGTGCAGAACTTCCCAGGTTAAGGTACCTTTAGACCGCGATATACGAAGTTCGTGTCGCGGGCGCTTGCAGGCATTGCTGTTAGACTGACTGCACATAGGGGTACTACTGGCATTGATGCGCTATATCTTGAATTTTCTCCGCAAGTACTGGGTTTCAAAACCTGTCCTTTTGCCAGCTTGTTGGCCTACTCATTAGCTTTCGAACAAGGTATAGTTTGTGCAGAACTTCCCAGGTTAAGGTACCTTTAGACCGCGATATACGAAGTTCGTGTCGCGGGCGCTTGCAGGCATTGCTGTTAGACTGACTGCACATAGGGGTACTACTGGCATTGATGCGCTATATCTTGAATTTTCTCCGCAAGTACTGAGTTTCAAAACCTGTCCTTTTGCCAGTTTGTTGGCCTCATCACAAGCTTCCCAACAAGGTATAGTTTGTGCAGAACTTCCCAGGTTAAGGTACCTTTAGACCGCGATATACGAAGTTCGTGTCGCGGGCGCTTGCAGGCATTGCTGTTAGACTGACTGCACATAGGGGTACTACTGGCATTGATGCGCTATATCTTGAATTTTCTCCGCAAGTACTGAGTTTCAAAACCTGTCCTTTTGCCAGTTTGTTGGCCTCATCACAAGCTTCCCAACAAGGTATAGTTTGTGCAGAACTTCCCAGGTTAAGGTACCTTTAGACCGCGATATACGAAGTTCGTGTCGCGGGCGCTTGCAGGCATTGCTGTTAGACTGACTGCACATAGGGGTACTACTGGCATTGATGCGCTATATCTTGAATTTTCTCCGCAAGTACTGGGTTTCAAAACCTGTCCTTTTGCCAGCTTGTTGGCCTACTCATTAGCTTTCGAACAAGGTATAGTTTGTGCAGAACTTCCCAGGTTAAGGTACCTTTAGACCGCGATATACGAAGTTCGTGTCGCGGGCGCTTGCAGGCATTGCTGTTAGACTGACTGCACATAGGGGTACTACTGGCATTGATGCGCTATATCTTGAATTTTCTCCGCAAGTACTGAGTTTCAAAACCTGTCCTTTTGCCAGTTTGTTGGCCTCATCACAAGCTTCCCAACAAGGTATAGTTTGTGCAGAACTTCCCAGGTTAAGGTACCTTTAGACCGCGATATACGAAGTTCGTGTCGCGGGCGCTTGCAGGCATTGCTGTTAGACTGACTGCACATAGGGGTACTACTGGCATTGATGCGCTATATCTTGAATTTTCTCCGCAAGTACTGAGTTTCAAAACCTGTCCTTTTGCCAGTTTGTTGGCCTCATCACAAGCTTCCCAACAAGGTATAGTTTGTGCAGAACTTCCCAGGTTAAGGTACCTTTAGACCGCGATATACGAAGTTCGTGTCGCGGGCGCTTGCAGGCATTGCTGTTAGACTGACTGCACATAGGGGTACTACTGGCATTGATGCGCTATATCTTGAATTTTCTCCGCAAGTACTGGGTTTCAAAACCTGTCCTTTTGCCAGCTTGTTGGCCTACTCATTAGCTTTCGAACAAGGTATAGTTTGTGCAGAACTTCCCAGGTTAAGGTACCTTTAGACCGCGATATACGAAGTTCGTGTCGCGGGCGCTTGCAGGCATTGCTGTTAGACTGACTGCACATAGGGGTACTACTGGCATTGATGCGCTATATCTTGAATTTTCTCCGCAAGTACTGAGTTTCAAAACCTGTCCTTTTGCCAGTTTGTTGGCCTCATCACAAGCTTCCCAACAAGGTATAGTTTGTGCAGAACTTCCCAGGTTAAGGTACCTTTAGACCGCGATATACGAAGTTCGTGTCGCGGGCGCTTGCAGGCATTGCTGTTAGACTGACTGCACATAGGGGTACTACTGGCATTGATGCGCTATATCTTGAATTTTCTCCGCAAGTACTGGGTTTCAAAACCTGTCCTTTTGCCAGCTTGTTGGCCTACTCATTAGCTTTCGAACAAGGTATAGTTTGTGCAGAACTTCCCAGGTTAAGGTACCTTTAGACCGCGATATACGAAGTTCGTGTCGCGGGCGCTTGCAGGCATTGCTGTTAGACTGACTGCACATAGGGGTACTACTGGCATTGATGCGCTATATCTTGAATTTTCTCCGCAAGTACTGAGTTTCAAAACCTGTCCTTTTGCCAGTTTGTTGGCCTCATCACAAGCTTCCCAACAAGGTATAGTTTGTGCAGAACTTCCCAGGTTAAGGTACCTTTAGACCGCGATATACGAAGTTCGTGTCGCGGGCGCTTGCAGGCATTGCTGTTAGACTGACTGCACATAGGGGTACTACTGGCATTGATGCGCTATATCTTGAATTTTCTCCGCAAGTACTGAGTTTCAAAACCTGTCCTTTTGCCAGTTTGTTGGCCTCATCACAAGCTTCCCAACAAGGTATAGTTTGTGCAGAACTTCCCAGGTTAAGGTACCTTTAGACCGCGATATACGAAGTTCGTGTCGCGGGCGCTTGCAGGCATTGCTGTTAGACTGACTGCACATAGGGGTACTACTGGCATTGATGCGCTATATCTTGAATTTTCTCCGCAAGTACTGGGTTTCAAAACCTGTCCTTTTGCCAGCTTGTTGGCCTACTCATTAGCTTTCGAACAAGGTATAGTTTGTGCAGAACTTCCCAGGTTAAGGTACCTTTAGACCGCGATATACGAAGTTCGTGTCGCGGGCGCTTGCAGGCATTGCTGTTAGACTGACTGCACATAGGGGTACTACTGGCATTGATGCGCTATATCTTGAATTTTCTCCGCAAGTACTGAGTTTCAAAACCTGTCCTTTTGCCAGTTTGTTGGCCTCATCACAAGCTTCCCAACAAGGTATAGTTTGTGCAGAACTTCCCAGGTTAAGGTACCTTTAGACCGCGATATACGAAGTTCGTGTCGCGGGCGCTTGCAGGCATTGCTGTTAGACTGACTGCACATAGGGGTACTACTGGCATTGATGCGCTATATCTTGAATTTTCTCCGCAAGTACTGAGTTTCAAAACCTGTCCTTTTGCCAGTTTGTTGGCCTCATCACAAGCTTCCCAACAAGGTATAGTTTGTGCAGAACTTCCCAGGTTAAGGTACCTTTAGACCGCGATATACGAAGTTCGTGTCGCGGGCGCTTGCAGGCATTGCTGTTAGACTGACTGCACATAGGGGTACTACTGGCATTGATGCGCTATATCTTGAATTTTCTCCGCAAGTACTGGGTTTCAAAACCTGTCCTTTTGCCAGCTTGTTGGCCTACTCATTAGCTTTCGAACAAGGTATAGTTTGTGCAGAACTTCCCAGGTTAAGGTACCTTTAGACCGCGATATACGAAGTTCGTGTCGCGGGCGCTTGCAGGCATTGCTGTTAGACTGACTGCACATAGGGGTACTACTGGCATTGATGCGCTATATCTTGAATTTTCTCCGCAAGTACTGAGTTTCAAAACCTGTCCTTTTGCCAGTTTGTTGGCCTCATCACAAGCTTCCCAACAAGGTATAGTTTGTGCAGAACTTCCCAGGTTAAGGTACCTTTAGACCGCGATATACGAAGTTCGTGTCGCGGGCGCTTGCAGGCATTGCTGTTAGACTGACTGCACATAGGGGTACTACTGGCATTGATGCGCTATATCTTGAATTTTCTCCGCAAGTACTGAGTTTCAAAACCTGTCCTTTTGCCAGTTGTTGGCCTCATCACAAGCTTCCCAACAAGGTATAGTTTGTGCAGAACTTCCCAGGTTAAGGTACCTTTAGACCGCGATATACGAAGTTCGTGTCGCGGGCGCTTGCAGGCATTGCTGTTAGACTGACTGCACATAGGGGTACTACTGGCATTGATGCGCTATATCTTGAATTTTCTCCGCAAGTACTGGGTTTCAAAACCTGTCCTTTTGCCAGCTTGTTGGCCTACTCATTAGCTTTCGAACAAGGTATAGTTTGTGCAGAACTTCCCAGGTTAAGGTACCTTTAGACCGCGATATACGAAGTTCGTGTCGCGGGCGCTTGCAGGCATTGCTGTTAGACTGACTGCACATAGGGGTACTACTGGCATTGATGCGCTATATCTTGAATTTTCTCCGCAAGTACTGAGTTTCAAAACCTGTCCTTTTGCCAGTTTGTTGGCCTCATCACAAGCTTCCCAACAAGGTATAGTTTGTGCAGAACTTCCCAGGTTAAGGTACCTTTAGACCGCGATATACGAAGTTCGTGTCGCGGGCGCTTGCAGGCATTGCTGTTAGACTGACTGCACATAGGGGTACTACTGGCATTGATGCGCTATATCTTGAATTTTCTCCGCAAGTACTGGTTTCAAAACCTGTCCTTTTGCCAGCTTGTTGGCCTACTCATTAGCTTTCGAACAAGGTATAGTTTGTGCAGAACTTCCCAGGTTAAGGTACCTTTAGACCGCGATATACGAAGTTCGTGTCGCGGGCGCTTGCAGGCATTGCTGTTAGACTGACTGCACATAGGGGTACTACTGGCATTGATGCGCTATATCTTGAATTTTCTCCGCAAGTACTGAGTTTCAAAACCTGTCCTTTTGCCAGTTTGTTGGCCTCATCACAAGCTTCCCAACAAGGTATAGTTTGTGCAGAACTTCCCAGGTTAAGGTACCTTTAGACCGCGATATACGAAGTTCGTGTCGCGGGCGCTTGCAGGCATTGCTGTTAGACTGACTGCACATAGGGGTACTACTGGCATTGATGCGCTATATCTTGAATTTTCTCCGCAAGTACTGAGTTTCAAAACCTGTCCTTTTGCCAGTTTGTTGGCCTCATCACAAGCTTCCCAACAAGGTATAGTTTGTGCAGAACTTCCCAGGTTAAGGTACCTTTAGACCGCGATATACGAAGTTCGTGTCGCGGGCGCTTGCAGGCATTGCTGTTAGACTGACTGCACATAGGGGTACTACTGGCATTGATGCGCTATATCTTGAATTTTCTCCGCAAGTACTGGGTTTCAAAACCTGTCCTTTTGCCAGCTTGTTGGCCTACTCATTAGCTTTCGAACAAGGTATAGTTTGTGCAGAACTTCCCAGGTTAAGGTACCTTTAGACCGCGATATACGAAGTTCGTGTCGCGGGCGCTTGCAGGCATTGCTGTTAGACTGACTGCACATAGGGGTACTACTGGCATTGATGCGCTATATCTTGAATTTTCTCCGCAAGTACTGAGTTTCAAAACCTGTCCTTTTGCCAGTTTGTTGGCCTCATCACAAGCTTCCAACAAGGTATAGTTTGTGCAGAACTTCCCAGGTTAAGGTACCTTTAGACCGCGATATACGAAGTTCGTGTCGCGGGCGCTTGCAGGCATTGCTGTTAGACTGACTGCACATAGGGGTACTACTGGCATTGATGCGCTATATCTTGAATTTTCTCCGCAAGTACTGAGTTTCAAAACCTGTCCTTTTGCCAGCTTGTTGGCCTCATCACAAGCTTCCGAACAAGGTATAGTTTGTGCAGAACTTCCCAGGTTAAGGTACCTTTAGACCGCGATATACGAAGTTCGTGTCGCGGGCGCTTGCAGGCATTGCTGTTAGACTGACTGCACATAGGGGTACTACTGGCATTGATGCGCTATATCTTGAATTTTCTCCGCAAGTACTGGGTTTCAAAACCTGTCCTTTTGCCAGCTTGTTGGCCTACTCATTAGCTTTCGAACAAGGTATAGTTTGTGCAGAACTTCCCAGGTTAAGGTACCTTTAGACCGCGATATACGAAGTTCGTGTCGCGGGCGCTTGCAGGCATTGCTGTTAGACTGACTGCACATAGGGGTACTACTGGCATTGATGCGCTATATCTTGAATTTTCTCCGCAAGTACTGAGTTTCAAAACCTGTCCTTTTGCCAGTTTGTTGGCCTCATCACAAGCTTCCGAACAAGGTATAGTTTGTGCAGAACTTCCCAGGTTAAGGTACCTTTAGACCGCGATATACGAAGTTCGTGTCGCGGGCGCTTGCAGGCATTGCTGTTAGACTGACTGCACATAGGGGTACTACTGGCATTGATGCGCTATATCTTGAATTTTCTCCGCAAGTACTGGGTTTCAAAACCTGTCCTTTTGCCAGCTTGTTGGCCTACTCATTAGCTTTCGAACAAGGTATAGTTTGTGCAGAACTTCCCAGGTTAAGGTACCTTTAGACCGCGATATACGAAGTTCGTGTCGCGGGCGCTTGCAGGCATTGCTGTTAGACTGACTGCACATAGGGGTACTACTGGCATTGATGCGCTATATCTTGAATTTTCTCCGCAAGTACTGAGTTTCAAAACCTGTCCTTTTGCCAGTTTGTTGGCCTCATCACAAGCTTCCCAACAAGGTATAGTTTGTGCAGAACTTCCCAGGTTAAGGTACCTTTAGACCGCGATATACGAAGTTCGTGTCGCGGGCGCTTGCAGGCATTGCTGTTAGACTGACTGCACATAGGGGTACTACTGGCATTGATGCGCTATATCTTGAATTTTCTCCGCAAGTACTGAGTTTCAAAACCTGTCCTTTTGCCAGTTTGTTGGCCTCATCACAAGCTTCCGAACAAGGTATAGTTTGTGCAGAACTTCCCAGGTTAAGGTACCTTTAGACCGCGATATACGAAGTTCGTGTCGCGGGCGCTTGCAGGCATTGCTGTTAGACTGACTGCACATAGGGGTACTACTGGCATTGATGCGCTATATCTTGAATTTTCTCCGCAAGTACTGGGTTTCAAAACCTGTCCTTTTGCCAGCTTGTTGGCCTACTCATTAGCTTTCGAACAAGGTATAGTTTGTGCAGAACTTCCCAGGTTAAGGTACCTTTAGACCGCGATATACGAAGTTCGTGTCGCGGGCGCTTGCAGGCATTGCTGTTAGACTGACTGCACATAGGGGTACTACTGGCATTGATGCGCTATATCTTGAATTTTCTCCGCAAGTACTGAGTTTCAAAACCTGTCCTTTTGCCAGTTTGTTGGCCTCATCACAAGCTTCCCAACAAGGTATAGTTTGTGCAGAACTTCCCAGGTTAAGGTACCTTTAGACCGCGATATACGAAGTTCGTGTCGCGGGCGCTTGCAGGCATTGCTGTTAGACTGACTGCACATAGGGGTACTACTGGCATTGATGCGCTATATCTTGAATTTTCTCCGCAAGTACTGGGTTTCAAAACCTGTCCTTTTGCCAGCTTGTTGGCCTACTCATTAGCTTTCGAACAAGGTATAGTTTGTGCAGAACTTCCCAGGTTAAGGTACCTTTAGACCGCGATATACGAAGTTCGTGTCGCGGGCGCTTGCAGGCATTGCTGTTAGACTGACTGCACATAGGGGTACTACTGGCATTGATGCGCTATATCTTGAATTTTCTCCGCAAGTACTGAGTTTCAAAACCTGTCCTTTTGCCAGTTTGTTGGCCTCATCACAAGCTTCCCAACAAGGTATAGTTTGTGCAGAACTTCCCAGGTTAAGGTACCTTTAGACCGCGATATACGAAGTTCGTGTCGCGGGCGCTTGCAGGCATTGCTGTTAGACTGACTGCACATAGGGGTACTACTGGCATTGATGCGCTATATCTTGAATTTTCTCCGCAAGTACTGAGTTTCAAAACCTGTCCTTTTGCCAGTTTGTTGGCCTCATCACAAGCTTCCGAACAAGGTATAGTTTGTGCAGAACTTCCCAGGTTAAGGTACCTTTAGACCGCGATATACGAAGTTCGTGTCGCGGGCGCTTGCAGGCATTGCTGTTAGACTGACTGCACATAGGGGTACTACTGGCATTGATGCGCTATATCTTGAATTTTCTCCGCAAGTACTGGGTTTCAAAACCTGTCCTTTTGCCAGCTTGTTGGCCTACTCATTAGCTTTCGAACAAGGTATAGTTTGTGCAGAACTTCCCAGGTTAAGGTACCTTTAGACCGCGATATACGAAGTTCGTGTCGCGGGCGCTTGCAGGCATTGCTGTTAGACTGACTGCACATAGGGGTACTACTGGCATTGATGCGCTATATCTTGAATTTTCTCCGCAAGTACTGGGTTTCAAAACCTGTCCTTTTGCCAGCTTGTTGGCCTACTCATTAGCTTTCGAACAAGGTATAGTTTGTGCAGAACTTCCCAGGTTAAGGTACCTTTAGACCGCGATATACGAAGTTCGTGTCGCGGGCGCTTGCAGGCATTGCTGTTAGACTGACTGCACATAGGGGTACTACTGGCATTGATGCGCTATATCTTGAATTTTCTCCGCAAGTACTGAGTTTCAAAACCTGTCCTTTTGCCAGTTTGTTGGCCTCATCACAAGCTTCCCAACAAGGTATAGTTTGTGCAGAACTTCCCAGGTTAAGGTACCTTTAGACCGCGATATACGAAGTTCGTGTCGCGGGCGCTTGCAGGCATTGCTGTTAGACTGACTGCACATAGGGGTACTACTGGCATTGATGCGCTATATCTTGAATTTTCTCCGCAAGTACTGAGTTTCAAAACCTGTCCTTTTGCCAGCTTGTTGGCCTACTCATTAGCTTTCGAACAAGGTATAGTTTGTGCAGAACTTCCCAGGTTAAGGTACCTTTAGACCGCGATATACGAAGTTCGTGTCGCGGGCGCTTGCAGGCATTGCTGTTAGACTGACTGCACATAGGGGTACTACTGGCATTGATGCGCTATATCTTGAATTTTCTCCGCAAGTACTGAGTTTCAAAACCTGTCCTTTTGCCAGCTTGTTGGCCTACTCATTAGCTTTCGAACAAGGTATAGTTTGTGCAGAACTTCCCAGGTTAAGGTACCTTTAGACCGCGATATACGAAGTTCGTGTCGCGGGCGCTTGCAGGCATTGCTGTTAGACTGACTGCACATAGGGGTACTACTGGCATTGATGCGCTATATCTTGAATTTTCTCCGCAAGTACTGAGTTTCAAAACCTGTCCTTTTGCCAGTTTGTTGGCCTCATCACAAGCTTCCCAACAAGGTATAGTTTGTGCAGAACTTCCCAGGTTAAGGTACCTTTAGACCGCGATATACGAAGTTCGTGTCGCGGGCGCTTGCAGGCATTGCTGTTAGACTGACTGCACATAGGGGTACTACTGGCATTGATGCGCTATATCTTGAATTTTCTCCGCAAGTACTGAGTTTCAAAACCTGTCCTTTTGCCAGTTGTTGGCCTACTCACACAAGCTTCCAACAAGGTATAGTTTGTGCAGAACTTCCCAGGTTAAGGTACCTTTAGACCGCGATATACGAAGTTCGTGTCGCGGGCGCTTGCAGGCATTGCTGTTAGACTGACTGCACATAGGGGTACTACTGGCATTGATGCGCTATATCTTGAATTTTCTCCGCAAGTACTGGGTTTCAAAACCTGTCCTTTTGCCAGCTTGTTGGCCTACTCATTAGCTTTCGAACAAGGTATAGTTTGTGCAGAACTTCCCAGGTTAAGGTACCTTTAGACCGCGATATACGAAGTTCGTGTCGCGGGCGCTTGCAGGCATTGCTGTTAGACTGACTGCACATAGGGGTACTACTGGCATTGATGCGCTATATCTTGAATTTTCTCCGCAAGTACTGAGTTTCAAAACCTGTCCTTTTGCCAGTTTGTTGGCCTCATCACAAGCTTCCCAACAAGGTATAGTTTGTGCAGAACTTCCCAGGTTAAGGTACCTTTAGACCGCGATATACGAAGTTCGTGTCGCGGGCGCTTGCAGGCATTGCTGTTAGACTGACTGCACATAGGGGTACTACTGGCATTGATGCGCTATATCTTGAATTTTCTCCGCAAGTACTGAGTTTCAAAACCTGTCCTTTTGCCAGTTTGTTGGCCTCATCACAAGCTTCCCAACAAGGTATAGTTTGTGCAGAACTTCCCAGGTTAAGGTACCTTTAGACCGCGATATACGAAGTTCGTGTCGCGGGCGCTTGCAGGCATTGCTGTTAGACTGACTGCACATAGGGGTACTACTGGCATTGATGCGCTATATCTTGAATTTTCTCCGCAAGTACTGGGTTTCAAAACCTGTCCTTTTGCCAGCTTGTTGGCCTACTCATTAGCTTTCGAACAAGGTATAGTTTGTGCAGAACTTCCCAGGTTAAGGTACCTTTAGACCGCGATATACGAAGTTCGTGTCGCGGGCGCTTGCAGGCATTGCTGTTAGACTGACTGCACATAGGGGTACTACTGGCATTGATGCGCTATATCTTGAATTTTCTCCGCAAGTACTGAGTTTCAAAACCTGTCCTTTTGCCAGTTTGTTGGCCTCATCACAAGCTTCCCAACAAGGTATAGTTTGTGCAGAACTTCCCAGGTTAAGGTACCTTTAGACCGCGATATACGAAGTTCGTGTCGCGGGCGCTTGCAGGCATTGCTGTTAGACTGACTGCACATAGGGGTACTACTGGCATTGATGCGCTATATCTTGAATTTTCTCCGCAAGTACTGGGTTTCAAAACCTGTCCTTTTGCCAGCTTGTTGGCCTACTCATTAGCTTTCGAACAAGGTATAGTTTGTGCAGAACTTCCCAGGTTAAGGTACCTTTAGACCGCGATATACGAAGTTCGTGTCGCGGGCGCTTGCAGGCATTGCTGTTAGACTGACTGCACATAGGGGTACTACTGGCATTGATGCGCTATATCTTGAATTTTCTCCGCAAGTACTGAGTTTCAAAACCTGTCCTTTTGCCAGTTTGTTGGCCTCATCACAAGCTTCCCAACAAGGTATAGTTTGTGCAGAACTTCCCAGGTTAAGGTACCTTTAGACCGCGATATACGAAGTTCGTGTCGCGGGCGCTTGCAGGCATTGCTGTTAGACTGACTGCACATAGGGGTACTACTGGCATTGATGCGCTATATCTTGAATTTTCTCCGCAAGTACTGAGTTTCAAAACCTGTCCTTTTGCCAGTTTGTTGGCCTCATCACAAGCTTCCCAACAAGGTATAGTTTGTGCAGAACTTCCCAGGTTAAGGTACCTTTAGACCGCGATATACGAAGTTCGTGTCGCGGGCGCTTGCAGGCATTGCTGTTAGACTGACTGCACATAGGGGTACTACTGGCATTGATGCGCTATATCTTGAATTTTCTCCGCAAGTACTGGGTTTCAAAACCTGTCCTTTTGCCAGCTTGTTGGCCTACTCATTAGCTTTCGAACAAGGTATAGTTTGTGCAGAACTTCCCAGGTTAAGGTACCTTTAGACCGCGATATACGAAGTTCGTGTCGCGGGCGCTTGCAGGCATTGCTGTTAGACTGACTGCACATAGGGGTACTACTGGCATTGATGCGCTATATCTTGAATTTTCTCCGCAAGTACTGAGTTTCAAAACCTGTCCTTTTGCCAGTTTTGGGCCTCATCACAAGCTTCCCAACAAGGTATAGTTTGTGCAGAACTTCCCAGGTTAAGGTACCTTTAGACCGCGATATACGAAGTTCGTGTCGCGGGCGCTTGCAGGCATTGCTGTTAGACTGACTGCACATAGGGGTACTACTGGCATTGATGCGCTATATCTTGAATTTTCTCCGCAAGTACTGGGTTTCAAAACCTGTCCTTTTGCCAGCTGTTGGCCTACTCATTAGCTTTCGAACAAGGTATAGTTTGTGCAGAACTTCCCAGGTTAAGGTACCTTTAGACCGCGATATACGAAGTTCGTGTCGCGGGCGCTTGCAGGCATTGCTGTTAGACTGACTGCACATAGGGGTACTACTGGCATTGATGCGCTATATCTTGAAATTTCTCCGCAAGTACTGAGTTTCAAAACCTGTCCTTTTGCCAGTTGTTGGCCTCATCACAAGCTTCAACAAGGTATAGTTTGTGCAGAACTTCCCAGGTTAAGGTACCTTTAGACCGCGATATACGAAGTTCGTGTCGCGGGCGCTTGCAGGCATTGCTGTTAGACTGACTGCACATAGGGGTACTACTGGCATTGATGCGCTATATCTTGAATTTTCTCCGCAAGTACTGAGTTTCAAAACCTGTCCTTTTGCCAGTTTGTTGGCCTCATCACAAGCTTCCCAACAAGGTATAGTTTGTGCAGAACTTCCCAGGTTAAGGTACCTTTAGACCGCGATATACGAAGTTCGTGTCGCGGGCGCTTGCAGGCATTGCTGTTAGACTGACTGCACATAGGGGTACTACTGGCATTGATGCGCTATATCTTGAATTTTCTCCGCAAGTACTGGGTTTCAAAACCTGTCCTTTTGCCAGCTTTGTTGGCCTACTCATTAGCTTTCGAACAAGGTATAGTTTGTGCAGAACTTCCCAGGTTAAGGTACCTTTAGACCGCGATATACGAAGTTCGTGTCGCGGGCGCTTGCAGGCATTGCTGTTAGACTGACTGCACATAGGGGTACTACTGGCATTGATGCGCTATATCTTGAATTTTTCTCCAAGTACTGGGTTTCAAAACCTGTCCTTTTGCCAGCTTGTTGGCCTACTCATTAGCTTTCGAACAAGGTATAGTTTGTGCAGAACTTCCCAGGTTAAGGTACCTTTAGACCGCGATATACGAAGTTCGTGTCGCGGGCGCTTGCAGGCATTGCTGTTAGACTGACTGCACATAGGGGTACTACTGGCATTGATGCGCTATATCTTGAATTTTCTCCGCAAGTACTGAGTTTCAAAACCTGTCCTTTTGCCAGTTTGTTGGCCTCATCACAAGCTTCCCAACAAGGTATAGTTTGTGCAGAACTTCCCAGGTTAAGGTACCTTTAGACCGCGATATACGAAGTTCGTGTCGCGGGCGCTTGCAGGCATTGCTGTTAGACTGACTGCACATAGGGGTACTACTGGCATTGATGCGCTATATCTTGAATTTTCTCCGCAAGTACTGAGTTTCAAAACCTGTCCTTTTGCCAGTTTGTTGGCCTCATCACAAGCTTCCCAACAAGGTATAGTTTGTGCAGAACTTCCCAGGTTAAGGTACCTTTAGACCGCGATATACGAAGTTCGTGTCGCGGGCGCTTGCAGGCATTGCTGTTAGACTGACTGCACATAGGGGTACTACTGGCATTGATGCGCTATATCTTGAATTTTCTCCGCAAGTACTGGGTTTCAAAACCTGTCCTTTTGCCAGTTGTTGGCCTCATCAAGCTTTCCAACAAGGTATAGTTTGTGCAGAACTTCCCAGGTTAAGGTACCTTTAGACCGCGATATACGAAGTTCGTGTCGCGGGCGCTTGCAGGCATTGCTGTTAGACTGACTGCACATAGGGGTACTACTGGCATTGATGCGCTATATCTTGAATTTTCTCCGCAAGTATGAGTTTCAAAACCTGTCCTTTTGCCAGTTTGTTGGCCTCATCACAAGCTTCCCAACAAGGTATAGTTTGTGCAGAACTTCCCAGGTTAAGGTACCTTTAGACCGCGATATACGAAGTTCGTGTCGCGGGCGCTTGCAGGCATTGCTGTTAGACTGACTGCACATAGGGGTACTACTGGCATTGATGCGCTATATCTTGAATTTTCTCCGCAAGTACTGAGTTTCAAAACCTGTCCTTTTGCCAGTTGTTGGCCTACTCATTAGCTTTCGAACAAGGTATAGTTTGTGCAGAACTTCCCAGGTTAAGGTACCTTTAGACCGCGATATACGAAGTTCGTGTCGCGGGCGCTTGCAGGCATTGCTGTTAGACTGACTGCACATAGGGGTACTACTGGCATTGATGCGCTATATCTTGAATTTTCTCCGCAAGTACTGAGTTTCAAAACCTGTCCTTTTGCCAGTTGTTGGCCTCATCACAAGCTTCCCAACAAGGTATAGTTTGTGCAGAACTTCCAGGTTAAGGTACCTTTAGACCGCGATATACGAAGTTCGTGTCGCGGGCGCTTGCAGGCATTGCTGTTAGACTGACTGCACATAGGGGTACTACTGGCATTGATGCGCATATCTTGAATTTTTCCGCAAGTACTGAGTTTCAAAACCTGTCCTTTTGCCAGTTTGTTGGCCTCATCATTAGCTTCCAAACAAGGTATAGTTTGTGCAGAACTTCCCAGGTTAAGGTACCTTTAGACCGCGATATACGAAGTTCGTGTCGCGGGCGCTTGCAGGCATTGCTGTTAGACTGACTGCACATAGGGGTACTACTGGCATTGATGCGCTATATCTTGAATTTTCTCCGCAAGTACTGGAGTTTCAAAACCTGTCCTTTTGCCAGTTTGTTGGCCTACTCATTAGCTTCCGAACAAGGTATAGTTTGTGCAGAACTTCCCAGGTTAAGGTACCTTTAGACCGCGATATACGAAGTTCGTGTCGCGGGCGCTTGCAGGCATTGCTGTTAGACTGACTGCACATAGGGGTACTACTGGCATTGATGCGCTATATCTTGAATTTTCTCCGCAAGTACTGGGTTTCAAAACCTGTCCTTTTGCCAGCTTGTTGGCCTACTCATTAGCTTTCGAACAAGGTATAGTTTGTGCAGAACTTCCCAGGTTAAGGTACCTTTAGACCGCGATATACGAAGTTCGTGTCGCGGGCGCTTGCAGGCATTGCTGTTAGACTGACTGCACATAGGGGTACTACTGGCATTGATGCGCTATATCTTGAATTTTCTCCGCAAGTACTGAGTTTCAAAACCTGTCCTTTTGCCAGTTTGTTGGCCTCATCACATTAGTCCCAACAAGGTATAGTTTGTGCAGAACTTCCCAGGTTAAGGTACCTTTAGACCGCGATATACGAAGTTCGTGTCGCGGGCGCTTGCAGGCATTGCTGTTAGACTGACTGCACATAGGGGTACTACTGGCATTGATGCGCTATATCTTGAATTTTCTCCGCAAGTACTGGGTTTCAAAACCTGTCCTTTTGCCAGCTTGTTGGCCTACTCATTAGCTTTCGAACAAGGTATAGTTTGTGCAGAACTTCCCAGGTTAAGGTACCTTTAGACCGCGATATACGAAGTTCGTGTCGCGGGCGCTTGCAGGCATTGCTGTTAGACTGACTGCACATAGGGGTACTACTGGCATTGATGCGCTATATCTTGAATTTTCTCCGCAAGTACTGAGTTAAAAACCTGTCCTTTTGCCAGTTGTTGGCCTCATCACAAGCTTCCCAACAAGGTATAGTTTGTGCAGAACTTCCCAGGTTAAGGTACCTTTAGACCGCGATATACGAAGTTCGTGTCGCGGGCGCTTGCAGGCATTGCTGTTAGACTGACTGCACATAGGGGTACTACTGGCATTGATGCGCTATATCTTGAATTTTCTCCGCAAGTACTGAGTTTCAAAACCTGTCTTTTGCCAGTTTGTTGGCCTCATCACAAGCTTCCCAACAAGGTATAGTTTGTGCAGAACTTCCCGTTAAGGTACCTTTAGACCGCGATATACGAAGTTCGTGTCGCGGGCGCTTGCAGGCATTGCTGTTAGACTGACTGCACATAGGGGTACTACTGGCATTGATGCGCTATATCTTGAATTTCTCCGCAAGTACTGGGTTTCAAAACCTGTCCTTTTGCCAGCTTGTTGGCCTACTCATTAGCTTTCGAACAAGGTATAGTTTGTGCAGAACTTCCCAGGTTAAGGTACCTTTAGACCGCGATATACGAAGTTCGTGTCGCGGGCGCTTGCAGGCATTGCTGTTAGACTGACTGCACATAGGGGTACTACTGGCATTGATGCGCTATATCTTGAATTTTCTCCGCAAGTACTGAGTTTCAAAACCTGTCCTTTTGCCAGTTTGTTGGCCTCATCACAAGCTTCCCAACAAGGTATAGTTTGTGCAGAACTTCCCAGGTTAAGGTACCTTTAGACCGCGATATACGAAGTTCGTGTCGCGGGCGCTTGCAGGCATTGCTGTTAGACTGACTGCACATAGGGGTACTACTGGCATTGATGCGCTATATCTTGAATTTTCTCCGCAAGTACTGGGTTTCAAAACCTGTCCTTTTGCCAGCTTGTTGGCCTACTCATTAGCTTTCGAACAAGGTATAGTTTGTGCAGAACTTCCCAGGTTAAGGTACCTTTAGACCGCGATATACGAAGTTCGTGTCGCGGGCGCTTGCAGGCATTGCTGTTAGACTGACTGCACATAGGGGTACTACTGGCATTGATGCGCTATATCTTGAATTTTCTCCGCAAGTACTGAGTTTCAAAACCTGTCCTTTTGCCAGTTTGTTGGCCTCATCACAAGCTTCCCAACAAGGTATAGTTTGTGCAGAACTTCCCAGGTTAAGGTACCTTTAGACCGCGATATACGAAGTTCGTGTCGCGGGCGCTTGCAGGCATTGCTGTTAGACTGACTGCACATAGGGGTACTACTGGCATTGATGCGCTAATCTTGAATTTTCTCCGCAAGTACTGAGTTTCAAAACCTGTCCTTTTGCCAGTTTGTTGGCCTACACAAAGCTTCCCAACAAGGTATAGTTTGTGCAGAACTTCCCAGGTTAAGGTACCTTTAGACCGCGATATACGAAGTTCGTGTCGCGGGCGCTTGCAGGCATTGCTGTTAGACTGACTGCACATAGGGGTACTACTGGCATTGATGCGCTATATCTTGAATTTTCTCCGCAAGTACTGGGTTTCAAAACCTGTCCTTTTGCCAGCTTGTTGGCCTACTCATTAGCTTTCAAAACAAGGTATAGTTTGTGCAGAATTCCCAGGTTAAGGTACCTTTAGACCGCGATATACGAAGTTCGTGTCGCGGGCGCTTGCAGGCATTGCTGTTAGACTGACTGCACATAGGGGTACTACTGGCATTGATGCGCTATATCTTGAATTTTCTCCGCAAGTACTGAGTTTCAAAACCTGTCTTTTGCCAGCAGTTGTGGCCTCATCACAAGCTTCCCAACAAGGTATAGTTTGTGCAGAACTTCCCAGGTTAAGGTACCTTTAGACCGCGATATACGAAGTTTCGTGTCGCGGGCGCTTGCAGGCATTGCTGTTAGACTGACTGCACATAGGGGTACTACTGGCATTGATGCGCTATATCTTGAATTTTCTCCGCAAGTACTGGGTTTCAAAACCTGTCCTTTTGCCAGCTTGTTGGCCTACTCATTAGCTTTCGAACAAGGTATAGTTTGTGCAGAACTTCCCAGGTTAAGGTACCTTTAGACCGCGATATACGAAGTTCGTGTCGCGGGCGCTTGCAGGCATTGCTGTTAGACTGACTGCACATAGGGGTACTACTGGCATTGATGCGCTATATCTTGAATTTTCTCCGCAAGTACTGAGTTTCAAAACCTGTCCTTTTGCCAGTTTGTTGGCCTCATCACAAGCTTCCAAACAAGGTATAGTTTGTGCAGAACTTCCCAGGTTAAGGTACCTTTAGACCGCGATATACGAAGTTCGTGTCGCGGGCGCTTGCAGGCATTGCTGTTAGACTGACTGCACATAGGGGTACTACTGGCATTGATGCGCTATATCTTGAATTTTCTCCGCAAGTACTGAGTTTCAAAACCTGTCCTTTTGCCAGTTTGTTGGCCTCATCACAAGCTTCCAACAAGGTATAGTTTGTGCAGAACTTCCCAGGTTAAGGTACCTTTAGACCGCGATATACGAAGTTCGTGTCGCGGGCGCTTGCAGGCATTGCTGTTAGACTGACTGCACATAGGGGTACTACTGGCATTGATGCGCTATATCTTGAATTTTCTCCGCAAGTACTGGGTTTCAAAACCTGTCCTTTTGCCAGCTTGTTGGCCTAATCATTAGCTTTCGAACAAGGTATAGTTTGTGCAGAACTTCCCAGGTTAAGGTACCTTTAGACCGCGATATACGAAGTTCGTGTCGCGGGCGCTTGCAGGCATTGCTGTTAGACTGACTGCACATAGGGGTACTACTGGCATTGATGCGCTATATCTTGAATTTCTCCGCAAGTACTGAGTTTCAAAACCTGTCCTTTTGCCAGTTTGTTGGCCTCATCACAAGCTTCCCAACAAGGTATAGTTTGTGCAGAACTTCCCAGGTTAAGGTACCTTTAGACCGCGATATACGAAGTTCGTGTCGCGGGCGCTTGCAGGCATTGCTGTTAGACTGACTGCACATAGGGGTACTACTGGCATTGATGCGCTATATCTTGAATTTTCTCCGCAAGTACTGGGTTTCAAAACCTGTCCTTTTGCCAGCTTGTTGGCCTACTCATTAGCTTTCGAACAAGGTATAGTTTGTGCAGAACTTCCCAGGTTAAGGTACCTTTAGACCGCGATATACGAAGTTCGTGTCGCGGGCGCTTGCAGGCATTGCTGTTAGACTGACTGCACATAGGGGTACTACTGGCATTGATGCGCTATATCTTGAATTTCTCCGCAAGTACTGAGTTTCAAAACCTGTCCTTTTGCCAGTTTGTTGGCCTCATCACAAGCTTCCCAACAAGGTATAGTTTGTGCAGAACTTCCCAGGTTAAGGTACCTTTAGACCGCGATATACGAAGTTCGTGTCGCGGGCGCTTGCAGGCATTGCTGTTAGACTGACTGCACATAGGGGTACTACTGGCATTGATGCGCTATATCTTGAATTTTCTCCGCAAGTACTGGTTTCAAAAACTGTCCTTTTGCCAGCTTGTTGGCCTACTCATAGCTTTCGAACAAGGTATAGTTTGTGCAGAACTTCCCAGGTTAAGGTACCTTTAGACCGCGATATACGAAGTCGTCGTGTCGCGGGCGCTTGCAGGCATTGCTGTTAGACTGACTGCACATAGGGGTACTACTGGCATTGATGCGCTATATCTTGAATTTTCTCCGCAAGTACTGAGTTTCAAAACCTGTCCTTTTGCCAGCTTGTTGCCTGGCTCATCATAGCTTTCCAACAAGGTATAGTTTGTGCAGAACTTCCCAGGTTAAGGTACCTTTAGACCGCGATATACGAAGTTCGTGTCGCGGGCGCTTGCAGGCATTGCTGTTAGACTGACTGCACATAGGGGTACTACTGGCATTGATGCGCTATATCTTGAATTTTCTCCGCAAGTACTGGTTTCAAAACCTGTCCTTTTGCCAGTTGTTGGCCTACTCATTAGCTTGAACAAGGTATAGTTTGTGCAGAACTTCCCAGGTTAAGGTACCTTTAGACCGCGATATACGAAGTTCGTGTCGCGGGCGCTTGCAGGCATTGCTGTTAGACTGACTGCACATAGGGGTACTACTGGCATTGATGCGCTATATCTTGAATTTTCTCCGCAAGTACTGGGTTTCAAAACCTGTCCTTTTGCCAGCTTGTTGGCCTCATCATTAGCTTTCGAACAAGGTATAGTTTGTGCAGAACTTCCCAGGTTAAGGTACCTTTAGACCGCGATATACGAAGTTCGTGTCGCGGGCGCTTGCAGGCATTGCTGTTAGACTGACTGCACATAGGGGTACTACTGGCATTGATGCGCTATATCTTGAATTTTCTCCGCAAGTACTGAGTTTCAAAACCTGTCCTTTTGCCAGTTTGTTGGCCTCATCACAAGCTTCCCAACAAGGTATAGTTTGTGCAGAACTTCCCAGGTTAAGGTACCTTTAGACCGCGATATACGAAGTTCGTGTCGCGGGCGCTTGCAGGCATTGCTGTTAGACTGACTGCACATAGGGGTACTACTGGCATTGATGCGCTATATCTTGAATTTTCTCCGCAAGTACTGAGTTTCAAAACCTGTCCTTTTGCCAGTTTGTTGGCCTATCACAAGCTTCGAACAAGGTATAGTTTGTGCAGAACTTCCCAGGTTAAGGTACCTTTAGACCGCGATATACGAAGTTCGTGTCGCGGGCGCTTGCAGGCATTGCTGTTAGACTGACTGCACATAGGGGTACTACTGGCATTGATGCGCTATATCTTGAATTTTCTCCGCAAGTACTGAGTTTCAAAAACTGTCCTTTTGCCAGCTTGTTGGCCTACTCATTAGCTTCGAACAAGGTATAGTTGTGCAGAACTCCCAGGTTAAGGTACCTTTAGACCGCGATATACGAAGTTCGTGTCGCGGGCGCTTGCAGGCATTGCTGTTAGACTGACTGCACATAGGGGTACTACTGGCATTGATGCGCTATATCTTGAATTTTCTCCGCAAGTACTGAGTTTCAAAACCTGTCCTTTTGCCAGTTTGTTGGCCTCATCACAAGCTTCCCAACAAGGTATAGTTTGTGCAGAACTTCCAGGTTAAGGTACCTTTAGACCGCGATATACGAAGTTCGTGTCGCGCGGGCGCTTGCAGGCATTGCTGTTAGACTGACTGCACATAGGGGTACTACTGGCATTGATGCGCTATATCTTGAATTTTCTCCGCAAGTACTGAGTTTCAAAACCTGTCTTTTGCCAGTTTGTTGGCCTCATCACAAGCTTCCCAACAAGGTATAGTTTGTGCAGAACTTCCCAGGTTAAGGTACCTTTAGACCGCGATATACGAAGTTCGTGTCGCGGGCGCTTGCAGGCATTGCTGTTAGACTGACTGCACATAGGGGTACTACTGGCATTGATGCGCTATATCTTGAATTTTCTCCGCAAGTACTGGGTTTCAAAACCTGTCCTTTTGCCAGCTTGTTGGCCTATCATTAGCTTTCGAACAAGGTATAGTTTGTGCAGAACTTCCCAGGTTAAGGTACCTTTAGACCGCGATATACGAAGTTCGTGTCGCGGGCGCTTGCAGGCATTGCTGTTAGACTGACTGCACATAGGGGTACTACTGGCATTGATGCGCTATATCTTGAATTTTCTCCGCAAGTACTGAGTTTCAAAACCTGTCCTTTTGCCAGTTGTTGGCCTCATCACAAGCTTTCCAACAAGGTATAGTTTGTGCAGAACTTCCCAGGTTAAGGTACCTTTAGACCGCGATATACGAAGTTCGTGTCGCGGGCGCTTGCAGGCATTGCTGTTAGACTGACTGCACATAGGGGTACTACTGGCATTGATGCGCTATATCTTGAATTTTCTCCGCAAGTATGAGTTTCAAAACCTGTCCTTTTGCCAGTTTGTTGGCCTCATCACAAGCTTCCCAACAAGGTATAGTTTGTGCAGAACTTCCCAGGTTAAGGTACCTTTAGACCGCGATATACGAAGTTCGTGTCGCGGGCGCTTGCAGGCATTGCTGTGTTAGACTGACTGCACATAGGGGTACTACTGGCATTGATGCGCTATATCTTGAATTTTCTCCGCAAGTACTGGTTTCAAAACCTGTCCTTTTGCCAGTTGTTGGCCTACTCATTAGCTTTCGAACAAGGTATAGTTTGTGCAGAACTTCCCAGGTTAAGGTACCTTTAGACCGCGATATACGAAGTTCGTGTCGCGGGCGCTTGCAGGCATTGCTGTTAGACTGACTGCACATAGGGGTACTACTGGCATTGATGCGTATATCTTGAATTTTCTCCGCAAGTACTGGTTTCAAAACCTGTCCTTTTGCCAGTTTGTTGGCCTCATCACAAGCTTCCCAACAAGGTATAGTTTGTGCAGAACTTCCCAGGTTAAGGTACCTTTAGACCGCGATATACGAAGTTCGTGTCGCGGGCGCTTGCCAGGCATTGCTGTTAGACTGACTGCACATAGGGGTACTACTGGCATTGATGCTATATCTTGAATTTCTCCGCAAGTACTGAGTTTCAAAACCTGTCCTTTTGCCAGCTTGTTGGCCTACTCATTAGCTTTCGAACAAGGTATAGTTTGTGCAGAACTTCCCAGGTTAAGGTACTTTAGACCGCGATATACGAAGTTCGTGTCGCGGGCGCTTGCAGGCATTGCTGTTAGACTGACTGCACATAGGGGTACTACTGGCATTGATGCGCTATATCTGAATTTTCTCCGCAAGTACTGGGTTTCAAAACCTGTCCTTTTGCCAGCTTGTTGGCTACTCACAAGCTTTCGAACAAGGTATAGTTTGTGCAGAACTTCCCAGGTTAAGGTACCTTTAGACCGCGATATACGAAGTTCGTGTCGCGGGCGCTTGCAGGCATTGCTGTTAGACTGACTGCACATAGGGGTACTACTGGCATTGATGCGCTATATCTTGAATTTTCTCCGCAAGTACTGAGTTCAAAACCTGTCCTTTTGCCAGTTTGTTGGCCTCATCACAAGCTTCCCAACAAGGTATAGTTTGTGCAGAACTTCCCAGGTTAAGGTACCTTTAGACCGCGATATACGAAGTTCGTGTCGCGGGCGCTTGCAGGCATTGCTGTTAGACTGACTGCACATAGGGTACTACTGGCATTGATGCGCTATATCTTGAATTTTCGCAAGTACTGGGTTCAAAAACTGTCCTTTTGCCAGCTTGTTGGCCTATCATCATAGCTTTCGAACAAGGTAGTTTGTGCAGAACTTCCCAGGTTAAGGTACCTTTAGACCGCGATATACGAAAGTTCGTGTCGCGGGCGCTTGCAGGCATTGCTGTTAGACTGACTGCACATAGGGGTACTACTGGCATTGATGCGCTATATCTTGAATTTCTCCGCAAGTACTGAGTTTCAAAACCTGTCCTTTGCCAGCTTGTTGGCCTCATCACAAGCTTCCCAACAAGGTATAGTTTGTGCAGAACTTCCAGGTTAAGGTACCTTTAGACCGCGATATACGAAGTTCGTGTCGCGGGCGCTTGCAGGCATTGCTGTTAGACTGACTGCACATAGGGGTACTACTGGCATTGATGCGCTATATCTTGAATTTTCTCCGCAAGTACTGGGTTTCAAAACCTGTCTTTTGCCAGCTGTTGGCCCTACTCATTAGCTTCGAACAAGGTATAGTTTGTGCAGAACTTCCCAGGTTAAGGTACCTTTAGACCGCGATATACGAAGTTCGTGTCGCGGGCGCTTGCAGGCATTGCTGTTAGACTGACTGCACATAGGGGTACTACTGGCATTGATGCGCTATATCTTGAATTTTCTCCGCAAGTACGGAGTTTCAAAACCTGTCCTTTGCCAAGCTTGTTGGCCCATCACAAGCTTCCCAACAAGGTATAGTTTGTGCAGAACTTCCCAGGTTAAGGTACCTTTAGACCGCGATATACGAAGTTCGTGTCGCGGGCGCTTGCAGGCATTGCTGTTAGACTGACTGCACATAGGGGTACTACTGGCATTGATGCGCTAT
Source organism: Patiria miniata (assembly GCF_015706575.1). Taxonomy (NCBI): domain Eukaryota; kingdom Metazoa; phylum Echinodermata; class Asteroidea; order Valvatida; family Asterinidae; genus Patiria; species Patiria miniata. Next base: position 487,672 of record NW_024037051.1, read on the forward strand.
ATCTTGAATTTTCTCCGCAAGTACTGAGTTTCAAAACCTGTCCTTTGCAGTTTGTTGGCCTCATCACAAGCTTCCCAACAAGGTATAGTTTGTGCAGAACTTCCCAGGTTAAGGTACCTTTAGACCGCGATATACGAAGTTCGTGTCGCGGGCGCTTGCAGGCATTGCTGTTAGACTGACTGCACATAGGGGTACTACTGGCATTGATGCGCTATATCTTGAATTTCTCCGCAAGTACTGAGTTTCAAAACCTGTCCTTTTGCCAGTTTGTTGGCCTCATCACAAGCTTCGAACAAGGTATAGTTTGTGCAGAACTTCCCAGGTTAAGGTACCTTTAGACCGCGATATACGAAGTTCGTGTCGCGGGCGCTTGCAGGCATTGCTGTTAGACTGACTGCACATAGGGGTACTACTGGCATTGATGCGCTATATCTTGAATTTTCTCCGCAAGTACTGAGTTTCAAAACCTGTCCTTTTGCCAGTTTGTTGGCTCATCACAAGCTTTCCAACAAGGTATAGTTTGTGCAGAACTTCCCAGGTTAAGGTACTTAGACCGCGATATACGAAGTTCGTGTCGCGGGCGCTTGCAGGCATTGCTGTTAGACTGACTGCACATAGGGGTACTACTGGCATTGATGCGCTATATCTTGAATTTTCTCCGCAAGTACTGAGTTTCAAAACCTGTCCTTTTGCCAGTTTGTTGGCCTCATCACAAGCTTCCAACAAGTATAGTTTGTGCAGAACTTCCCAGGTTAAGGTACCTTTAGACCGCGATATACGAAGTTCGTGTCGCGGGCGCTTGCAGGCATTGCTGTTAGACTGACTGCACATAGGGGTACTACTG
>NW_024037051.1:489015-543733 GCF_015706575.1 Patiria miniata
CATTGATGCGCTATATCTTAAATTTTCTCCGCAAGTACTGGTTTTCAAGACCTGTCCTTTTGCCAGCTTGTTGGCCTGATCACAGCTTCCGAACAAGGTATAGTTTGTGCAGAACTTCCCAGGTTAAGGTACCGTTAGGCCGCGATATACGAAGTTCGTGTCGCGGGCGCTTGCAGGCATGGCTGTTAGACTGACTGCACATAGGGGTTCTACTGGCATTGATGCGCTATATCTTAAATTTTCTCCGCAAGTACTGGGTTCAAGACCTGTCCTTTTGCCAGCTTGTTGGCCTGATCACAAGCTTCCGAACAAGGTATAGTTTGTGCAGAACTTCCCAGGTTAAGGTACCGTTAGGCCGCGATATACGAAGTTCGTGTCGCGGGCGCTTGCAGGCATGGCTGTTAGACTGACTGCACATAGGGGTACTACTGGCATTGATGCGCTATATCTTAAATTTTCTCCGCAAGTACTGGTTTTCAAGACCTGTCCTTTTGCCAGCTTGTTGGCCTGATCACAAGCTTCCGAACAAGGTATAGTTTGTGCAGAACTTCCCAGGTTAAGGTACCGTTAGGCCGCGATATACGAAGTTCGTGTCGCGGGCGCTTGCAGGCATGGCTGTTAGACTGACTGCACATAGGGGTACTACTGGCATTGATGCGCTATATCTTGATTTTCTCCGCAAGTACTGGTTTCAAGACCTGTCCTTTTGCCAGCTTGTTGGCCTGATCACAAGCTTCCGAACAAGGTATAGTTTGTGCAGAACTTCCCAGGTTAAGGTACCGTTAGGCCGCGATATACGAAGTTCGTGTCGCGGGCGCTTGCAGGCATGGCTGTTAGACTGACTGCACATAGGGGTACTACTGGCATTGATGCGCTATATCTTGAATTTTCTCCGCAAGTACTGGGTTTCAAGACCTGTCCTTTTGCCAGCTTGTTGGCCTGATCACAAGCTTCCGACAAGGTATAGTTTGTGCAGAAACTTCCCAGGTTAAGGTACCGTTAGGCCGCGATATACGAAGTTCGTGTCGCGGGCGCTTGCAGGCATGGCTGTTAGACTGACTGCACATAGGGGTACTACTGGCATTGATGCGCTATATCTTGAATTTTCTCCGCAAGTACTGGGTTTCAAGACCTGTCCTTTTGCCAGCTTGTTGGCCTGATCACAAGCTTCCGAACAAGTATAGTTTGTGCAGAACTTCCCAGGTTAAGGTACCGTTAGGCCGCGATATACGAAGTTCGTGTCGCGGGCGCTTGCAGGCATGGCTGTTAGACTGACTGCACATAGGGTACTACTGGCATTGATGCGCTATATCTTAAATTTTCTCCGCAAGTACTGGGTTTCAAGACCTGTCCTTTTGCCAGCTTGTTGGCCTGATCACAAGCTTCCGAACAAGGTATAGTTTGTGCAGAACTTCCCAGGTTAAGGTACCGTTAGGCCGCGATATACGAAGTTCGTGTCGCGGGCGCTTGCAGGCATGGCTGTTAGACTGACTGCACATAGGGGTACTACTGGCATTGATGCGCTATATCTTGAATTTTCTCCGCAAGTACTGGTTTCAAGACCTGTCCTTTTGCCAGCTTGTTGGCCTGATCACAAGCTTCCGAACAAGGTATAGTTTGTGCAGAACTTCCCAGGTTAAGGTACCGTTAGGCCGCGATATACGAAGTTCGTGTCGCGGGCGCTTGCAGGCATGGCTGTTAGACTGACTGCACATAGGGTTCTACTGGCATTGATGCGCTATATCTTAAATTTTCTCCGCAAGTACTGGGTTTCAAGACCTGTCCTTTTGCCAGCTTGTTGGCCTGATCACAAGCTTCCGAACAAGGTATAGTTTGTGCAGAACTTCCCAGGTTAAGGTACCGTTAGGCCGCGATATACGAAGTTCGTGTCGCGGGCGCTTGCAGGCATGGCTGTTAGACTGACTGCACATAGGGTTACTACTGGCATTGATGCGCTATATCTTAAATTTTCTCCGCAAGTACTGGGTTTCAAGACCTGTCCTTTTGCCAGCTTGTTGGCCTGATCACAAGCTTCCGAACAAGGTATAGTTTGTGCAGAACTTCCCAGGTTAAGGTACCGTTAGGCCGCGATATACGAAGTTCGTGTCGCGGGCGCTTGCAGGCATGGCTGTTAGACTGACTGCACATAGGGGTACTACTGGCATTGATGCGCTATATCTTGAATTTTCTCCGCAAGTACTGGGTTTCAAGACCTGTCCTTTTGCCAGCTTGTTGGCCTGATCACAAGCTTCCGAACAAGGTATAGTTTGTGCAGAACTTCCCAGGTTAAGGTACCGTTAGGCCGCGATATACGAAGTTCGTGTCGCGGGCGCTTGCAGGCATGGCTGTTAGACTGACTGCACATAGGGGTACTACTGGCATTGATGCGCTATATCTTGAATTTTCTCCGCAAGTACTGGGTTTCAAGACCTGTCCTTTTGCCAGCTTGTTGGCCTGATCACAAGCTTCCGAACAAGGTATAGTTTGTGCAGAACTTCCCAGGTTAAGGTACCGTTAGGCCGCGATATACGAAGTTCGTGTCGCGGGCGCTTGCAGGCATGGCTGTTAGACTGACTGCACATAGGGGTACTACTGGCATTGATGCGCTATATCTTGAATTTCTCCGCAAGTACTGGTTTCAAGACCTGTCCTTTTGCCAGCTTGTTGGCCTGATCACAAGCTTCCGAACAAGGTATAGTTTGTGCAGAACTTCCCAGGTTAAGGTACCGTTAGGCCGCGATATACGAAGTTCGTGTCGCGGGCGCTTGCAGGCATGGCTGTTAGACTGACTGCACATAGGGGTACTACTGGCATTGATGCGCTATATCTTGAATTTTCTCCGCAAGTACTGGGTTTCAAGACCTGTCCTTTTGCCAGCTTGTTGGCCTGATCACAAGCTTCCGAACAAGGTATAGTTTGTGCAGAACTTCCCAGGTTAAGGTACCGTTAGGCCGCGATATACGAAGTTCGTGTCGCGGGCGCTTGCAGGCATGGCTGTTAGACTGACTGCACATAGGGGTACTACTGGCATTGATGCGCTATATCTTAATTTTCTCCGCAAGTACTGGGTTTCAAGACCTGTCCTTTTGCCAGCTTGTTGGCCTGATCACAAGCTTCCGAACAAGGTATAGTTTGTGCAGAACTTCCAGGTTAAGGTACCGTTAGGCCGCGATATACGAAGTTCGTGTCGCGGGCGCTTGCAGGCATGGCTGTTAGACTGACTGCACATAGGGGTACTACTGGCATTGATGCGCTATATCTTAAATTTTCTCCGCAAGTACTGGGTTTCAAGACCTGTCCTTTTGCCAGCTTGTTGGCCTGATCACAAGCTTCCGAACAAGGTATAGTTTGTGCAGAACTTCCCAGGTTAAGGTACCGTTAGGCCGCGATATACGAAGTTCGTGTCGCGGGCGCTTGCAGGCATGGCTGTTAGACTGACTGCACATAGGGGTACTACTGGCATTGATGCGCTATATCTTAAATTTTCTCCGCAAGTACTGGGTTTCAAGACCTGTCCTTTTGCCAGCTTGTTGGCCTGATCACAAGCTTCCGAACAAGGTATAGTTTGTGCAGAACTTCCCAGGTTAAGGTACCGTTAGGCCGCGATATACGAAGTTCGTGTCGCGGGCGCTTGCAGGCATGGCTGTTAGACTGACTGCACATAGGGGTACTACTGGCATTGATGCGCTATATCTTGAATTTTCTCCGCAAGTACTGGGTTTCAAGACCTGTCCTTTTGCCAGCTTGTTGGCCTGATCACAAGCTTCCGAACAAGGTATAGTTTGTGCAGAACTCCCAGGTTAAGGTACCGTTAGGCCGCGATATACGAAGTTCGTGTCGCGGGCGCTTGCAGGCATGGCTGTTAGACTGACTGCACATAGGGGTACTACTGGCATTGATGCGCTATATCTTAAATTTTCTCCGCAAGTACTGGGTTTCAAGACCTGTCCTTTTGCCAGCTTGTTGGCCTGATCACAAGCTTCCGAACAAGGTATAGTTTGTGCAGAACTTCCCAGGTTAAGGTACCGTTAGGCCGCGATATACGAAGTTCGTGTCGCGGGCGCTTGCAGGCATGGCTGTTAGACTGACTGCACATAGGGGTACTACTGGCATTGATGCGCTATATCTTGAATTTTCTCCGCAAGTACTGGTTTCAAGACCTGTCCTTTTGCCAGCTTGTTGGCCTGATCACAAGCTTCCGAACAAGGTATAGTTTGTGCAGAACTTCCCAGGTTAAGGTACCGTTAGGCCGCGATATACGAAGTTCGTGTCGCGGGCGCTTGCAGGCATGGCTGTTAGACTGACTGCACATAGGGGTACTACTGGCATTGATGCGCTATATCTTAAATTTTCTCCGCAAGTACTGGGTTTCAAGACCTGTCCTTTTGCCAGCTTGTTGGCCTGATCACAAGCTTCCGAACAAGGTATAGTTTGTGCAGAACTTCCCAGGTTAAGGTACCGTTAGGCCGCGATATACGAAGTTCGTGTCGCGGGCGCTTGCAGGCATGGCTGTTAGACTGACTGCACATAGGGGTTCTACTGGCATTGATGCGCTATATCTTAAATTTTCTCCGCAAGTACTGGGTTTCAAGACCTGTCCTTTTGCCAGCTTGTTGGCCTGATCACAAGCTTCCGAACAAGGTATAGTTTGTGCAGAACTTCCAGGTTAAGGTACCGTTAGGCCGCGATATACGAAGTTCGTGTCGCGGGCGCTTGCAGGCATGGCTGTTAGACTGACTGCACATAGGGGTACTACTGGCATTGATGCGCTATATCTTGAATTTTCTCCGCAAGTACTGGGTTTCAAGACCTGTCCTTTTGCCAGCTTGTTGGCCTGATCACAAGCTTCCGAACAAGGTATAGTTTGTGCAGAACTTCCCAGGTTAAGGTACCGTTAGGCCGCGATATACGAAGTTCGTGTCGCGGGCGCTTGCAGGCATGGCTGTTAGACTGACTGCACATAGGGGTACTATACTGGCATTGATGCGCTATATCTTGAATTTTCTCCGCAAGTACTGGGTTTCAAGACCTGTCCTTTTGCCAGCTTGTTGGCCTGATCACAAGCTTCCGAACAAGGTATAGTTTTGTGCAGAACTTCCCAGGTTAAGTACCGTTAGACCGCGATATACGAAGTTCGTGTCGCGGGCGCTTGCAGGGGCTGTTAGACAAATGGGGGGGGCTACTATTGATGCGCTATATCTTGAATTTTCTTAAGAAACTTTTCAAGACCTGTCCCCCCCAGCTTGTGGCCTGATCACAAGCTTCCGAAAAAAAAGTTTTTGTGCAGAAAAGGGGGTTAAGTACTTAGGCCGCGATATACGAAGTTAAACGCCTGGGGGGCAGGCATGGCTTTTTTTTTTGGCAATGCGCTATATCTTAAATTTTCTCCGCAAGTACTGGGTTTCAAGACCTGTCCTTTTGCCAGCTTGTTGGCCTGATCACAAGCTTCCGAACAAGGTATAGTTTGTGCAGAACTTCCCAGGTTAAGGTACCGTTAGCCGCGATATACGAAGTTCGTGTCGCGGGCGCTTGCAGGCATGGCTGTTAGACTGACTGCACATAGGGGTACTACTGGCATTGATGCGCTATATCTTGAATTTTCTCCGCAAGTACTGGGTTTCAAGACCTGTCCTTTTGCCAGCTTGTTGGCCTGATCACAAGCTTCCGAACAAGGTATAGTTTGTGCAGAACTTCCCAGGTTAAGGTACCGTGGCCGCGATATACGAAGTTCGTGTCGCGGGCGCTTGCAGGCATGGCTGTTAGACTGACTGCACATAGGGGTACTACTGGCATTGATGCGCTATATCTTAAATTTTCTCCGCAAGTACTGGGTTTCAAGACCTGTCCTTTTGCCAGCTTGTTGGCCTGATCACAAGCTTCCGAACAAGGTATAGTTGTGCAGAACTTCCCAGGTTAAGGTACCGTTAGCCGCGATATACGAAGTTCGTGTCGCGGGCGCTTGCAGGCATGGCTGTTAGACTGACTGCACATAGGGGTACTACTGGCATTGATGCGCTATATCTTGAATTTTCTCCGCAAGTACTGGGTTTCAAGACCTGTCCTTTTGCCAGCTTGTTGGCCTGATCACAAGCTTCCGAACAAGGTATAGTTTGTGCAGAACTTCCCAGGTTAAGGTACCGTTAGGCCGCGATATACGAAGTTCGTGCGTGTCGCGGGCGCTTGCAGGCATGGCTGTTAGACTGACTGCACATAGGGGTACTACTGGCATTGATGCGCTATATCTTAAATTTTCTCCGCAAGTACTGGTTTCAAGACCTGTCCTTTTGCCAGCTTGTTGGCCTGATCACAGCTTCCGAACAAGGTATAGTTTGTGCAGAACTTCCCAGGTTAAGGTACCGTTAGGCCGCGATATACGAAGTTCGTGTCGCGGGCGCTTGCAGGCATGGCTGTTAGACTGACTGCACATAGGGGTACTACTGGCATTGATGCGCTATATCTTAAATTTTCTCCGCAAGTACTGGGTTTCAAGACCTGTCCTTTTGCCAGCTTGTTGGCCTGATCACAAGCTTCCGAACAAGGTATAGTTTGTGCAGAACTTCCCAGGTTAAGGTACCGTTAGGCCGCGATATACGAAGTTCGTGTCGCGGGCGCTTGCAGGCATGGCTGTTAGACTGACTGCACATAGGGGTACTACTGGCATTGATGCGCTATATCTTGAATTTTCTCCGCAAGTACTGGTTTCAAGACCTGTCCTTTTGCCAGCTTGTTGGCCTGATCACAAGCTTCCGAACAAGGTATAGTTTGTGCAGAACTTCCCAGGTTAAGGTACCGTTAGGCCGCGATATACGAAGTTCGTGTCGCGGGCGCTTGCAGGCATGGCTGTTAGACTGACTGCACATAGGGGTACTACTGGCATTGATGCGCTATATCTTAATTTTCTCCGCAAGTACTGGGTTTCAAGACCTGTCCTTTTGCCAGCTTGTTGGCCTGATCACAAGCTTCCGAACAAGGTATAGTTTGTGCAGAACTTCCCAGGTTAAGGTACCGTTAGGCCGCGATATACGAAGTTCGTGTCGCGGGCGCTTGCAGGCATGGCTGTTAGACTGACTGCACATAGGGGTACTACTGGCATTGATGCGCTATATCTTGAATTTTCTCCGCAAGTACTGGTTTCAAGACCTGTCCTTTTGCCAGCTTGTTGGCCTGATCACAAGCTTCCGAACAAGGTATAGTTTGTGCAGAACTTCCCAGGTTAAGGTACCGTTAGGCCGCGATATACGAAGTTCGTGTCGCGGGCGCTTGCAGGCATGCTGTTAGACTGACTGCACATAGGGGTACTACTGGCATTGATGCGCTATATCTTAAATTTTCTCCGCAAGTACTGGGTTTCAAGACCTGTCCTTTTGCCAGCTTGTTGGCCTGATCACAAGCTTCCGAACAAGGTATAGTTTGTGCAGAACTTCCCAGGTTAAGGTACCGTTAGGCCGCGATATACGAAGTTCGTGTCGCGGGCGCTTGCAGGCATGGCTGTTAGACTGACTGCACATAGGGGTACTACTGGCATTGATGCGCTATATCTTGAATTTTCTCCCGCAAGTACTGGGTTTCAAGACCTGTCCTTTTGCCAGCTTGTTGGCCTGATCACAAGCTTCCGAACAAGGTATAGTTTGTGCAGAACTTCCCAGGTTAAGGTACCGTTAGGCCGCGATATACGAAGTTCGTGTCGCGGGCGCTTGCAGGCATGGCTGTTAGACTGACTGCACATAGGGGTACTACTGGCATTGATGCGCTATATCTTAAATTTTCTCCGCAAGTACTGGGTTTCAAGACCTGTCCTTTTGCCAGCTTGTTGGCCTGATCACAAGCTTCCGAACAAGGTATAGTTTGTGCAGAACTTCCCAGGTTAAGGTACCGTTAGGCCGCGATATACGAAGTTCGTGTCGCGGGCGCTTGCAGGCATGGCTGTTAGACTGACTGCACATAGGGGTACTACTGGCATTGATGCGCTATATCTTGAATTTTCTCCGCAAGTACTGGGTTTCAAGACCTGTCCTTTTGCCAGCTTGTTGGCCTGATCACAAGCTTCCGAACAAGGTATAGTTTGTGCAGAACTTCCCAGGTTAAGGTACCGTTAGGCCGCGATATACGAAGTTCGTGTCGCGGGCGCTTGCAGGCATGGCTGTTAGACTGACTGCACATAGGGGTACTACTGGCATTGATGCGCTATATCTTAAATTTTCTCCGCAAGTACTGGGTTTCAAGACCTGTCCTTTTGCCAGCTTGTTGGCCTGATCACAAGCTTCCGAACAAGGTATAGTTTGTGCAGAACTTCCCAGGTTAAGGTACCGTTAGGCCGCGATATACGAAGTTCGTGTCGCGGGCGCTTGCAGGCATGGCTGTTAGACTGACTGCACATAGGGGTACTACTGGCATTGATGCGCTATATCTTGAATTTTCTCCGCAAGTACTGGGTTTCAAGACCTGTCCTTTTGCCAGCTTGTTGGCCTGATCACAAGCTTCCGAACAAGGTATAGTTTGTGCAGAACTTCCCAGGTTAAGGTACCGTTAGGCCGCGATATACGAAGTTCGTGTCGCGGGCGCTTGCAGGCATGGCTGTTAGACTGACTGCACATAGGGGTACTACTGGCATTGATGCGCTATATCTTGAATTTTCTCCGCAAGTACTGGGTTTCAAGACCTGTCCTTTTGCCAGCTTGTTGGCCTGATCACAAGCTTCCGAACAAGGTATAGTTTGTGCAGAACTTCCCAGGTTAAGGTACCGTTAGGCCGCGATATACGAAGTTCGTGTCGCGGGCGCTTGCAGGCATGGCTGTTAGACTGACTGCACATAGGGGTACTACTGGCATTGATGCGCTATATCTTGAATTTTCTCCGCAAGTACTGGGTTTCAAGACCTGTCCTTTTGCCAGCTTGTTGGCCTGATCACAAGCTTCCGAACAAGGTATAGTTTGTGCAGAACTTCCCAGGTTAAGGTACCGTTAGGCCGCGATATACGAAGTTCGTGTCGCGGGCGCTTGCAGGCATGGCTGTTAGACTGACTGCACATAGGGGTACTACTGGCATTGATGCGCTATATCTTGAATTTTCTCCGCAAGTACTGGGTTTCAAGACCTGTCCTTTTGCCAGCTTGTTGGCCTGATCACAAGCTTCCGAACAAGGTATAGTTTGTGCAGAACTTCCCAGGTTAAGGTACCGTTAGGCCGCGATATACGAAGTTCGTGTCGCGGGCGCTTGCAGGCATGGCTGTTAGACTGACTGCACATAGGGGTACTACTGGCATTGATGCGCTATATCTTGAATTTTCTCCGCAAGTACTGGGTTTCAAGACCTGTCCTTTTGCCAGCTTGTTGGCCTGATCACAAGCTTCCGAACAAGGTATAGTTTGTGCAGAACTTCCCAGGTTAAGGTACCGTTAGGCCGCGATATACGAAGTTCGTGTCGCGGGCGCTTGCAGGCATGGCTGTTAGACTGACTGCACATAGGGGTACTACTGGCATTGATGCGCTATATCTTAAATTTTCTCCGCAAGTACTGGGTTTCAAGACCTGTCCTTTTGCCAGCTTGTTGGCCTGATCACAAGCTTCCGAACAAGGTATAGTTTGTGCAGAACTTCCCAGGTTAAGGTACCGTTAGCCGCGATATACGAAGTTCGTGTCGCGGGCGCTTGCAGGCATGGCTGTTAGACTGACTGCACATAGGGGTACTACTGGCATTGATGCGCTATATCTTGAATTTTCTCCGCAAGTACTGGGTTTCAAGACCTGTCCTTTTGCCAGCTTGTTGGCCTGATCACAAGCTTCCGAACAAGGTATAGTTTGTGCAGAACTTCCCAGGTTAAGGTACCGTTAGGCCGCGATATACGAAGTTCGTGTCGCGGGCGCTTGCAGGCATGGCTGTTAGACTGACTGCACATAGGGGTACTACTGGCATTGATGCGCTATATCTTGAATTTTCTCCGCAAGTACTGGGTTTCAAGACCTGTCCTTTTGCCAGCTTGTTGGCCTGATCACAAGCTTCCGAACAAGGTATAGTTTGTGCAGAACTTCCCAGGTTAAGGTACCGTTAGGCCGCGATATACGAAGTTCGTGTCGCGGGCGCTTGCAGGCATGGCTGTTAGACTGACTGCACATAGGGGTACTACTGGCATTGATGCGCTATATCTTGAATTTTCTCCGCAAGTACTGGGTTTCAAGACCTGTCCTTTTGCCAGCTTGTTGGCCTGATCACAAGCTTCCGAACAAGGTATAGTTTGTGCAGAACTTCCCAGGTTAAGGTACCGTTAGGCCGCGATATACGAAGTTCGTGTCGCGGGCGCTTGCAGGCATGGCTGTTAGACTGACTGCACATAGGGGTACTACTGGCATTGATGCGCTATATCTTGAATTTTCTCCGCAAGTACTGGGTTTCAAGACCTGTCCTTTTGCCAGCTTGTTGGCCTGATCACAAGCTTCCGAACAAGGTATAGTTTGTGCAGAACTTCCCAGGTTAAGGTACCGTTAGGCCGCGATATACGAAGTTCGTGTCGCGGGCGCTTGCAGGCATGGCTGTTAGACTGACTGCACATAGGGTACTACTGGCATTGATGCGCTATATCTTAAATTTTCTCCGCAAGTACTGGGTTTCAAGACCTGTCCTTTTGCCAGCTTGTTGGCCTGATCACAAGCTTCCGAACAAGGTATAGTTTGTGCAGAACTTCCCAGGTTAAGGTACCGTTAGGCCGCGATATACGAAGTTCGTGTCGCGGGCGCTTGCAGGCATGGCTGTTAGACTGACTGCACATAGGGGTACTACTGGCATTGATGCGCTATATCTTAATTTTCTCCGCAAGTACTGGGTTTCAAGACCTGTCCTTTTGCCAGCTTGTTGGCCTGATCACAAGCTTCCGAACAAGGTATAGTTTGTGCAGAACTTCCCAGGTTAAGGTACCGTTAGGCCGCGATATACGAAGTTCGTGTCGCGGGCGCTTGCAGGCATGGCTGTTAGACTGACTGCACATAGGGGTACTACTGGCATTGATGCGCTATATCTTGAATTTTCTCCGCAAGTACTGGGTTTCAAGACCTGTCCTTTTGCCAGCTTGTTGGCCTGATCACAAGCTTCCGAACAAGGTATAGTTTGTGCAGAACTTCCCAGGTTAAGGTACCGTTAGGCCGCGATATACGAAGTTCGTGTCGCGGGCGCTTGCAGGCATGGCTGTTAGACTGACTGCACATAGGGGTACTACTGGCATTGATGCGCTATATCTTGAATTTTCTCCGCAAGTACTGGGTTTCAAGACCTGTCCTTTTGCCAGCTTGTTGGCCTGATCACAAGCTTCCGAACAAGGTATAGTTTGTGCAGAACTTCCCAGGTTAAGGTACCGTTAGCCGCGATATACGAAGTTCGTGTCGCGGGCGCTTGCAGGCATGGCTGTTAGACTGACTGCACATAGGGGTACTACTGGCATTGATGCGCTATATCTTGAATTTTCTCCGCAAGTACTGGGTTTCAAGACCTGTCCTTTTGCCAGCTTGTTGGCCTGATCACAAGCTTCCGAACAAGGTATAGTTTGTGCAGAACTTCCCAGGTTAAGGTACCGTTAGGCCGCGATATACGAAGTTCGTGTCGCGGGCGCTTGCAGGCATGGCTGTTAGACTGACTGCACATAGGGGTACTACTGGCATTGATGCGCTATATCTTAAATTTTCTCCGCAAGTACTGGGTTTCAAGACCTGTCCTTTTGCCAGCTTGTTGGCCTGATCACAAGCTTCCGAACAAGGTATAGTTTGTGCAGAACTTCCCAGGTTAAGGTACCGTTAGGCCGCGATATACGAAGTTCGTGTCGCGGGCGCTTGCAGGCATGGCTGTTAGACTGACTGCACATAGGGGTACTACTGGCATTGATGCGCTATATCTTGAATTTTCTCCGCAAGTACTGGGTTTCAAGACCTGTCCTTTTGCCAGCTTGTTGGCCTGATCACAAGCTTCCGAACAAGGTATAGTTTGTGCAGAACTTCCCAGGTTAAGGTACCGTTAGGCCGCGATATACGAAGTTCGTGTCGCGGGCGCTTGCAGGCATGGCTGTTAGACTGACTGCACATAGGGGTACTACTGGCATTGATGCGCTATATCTTAATTTTCTCCGCAAGTACTGGGTTTCAAGACCTGTCCTTTTGCCAGCTTGTTGGCCTGATCACAAGCTTCCGAACAAGGTATAGTTTGTGCAGAACTTCCCAGGTTAAGGTACCGTTAGGCCGCGATATACGAAGTTCGTGTCGCGGGCGCTTGCAGGCATGGCTGTTAGACTGACTGCACATAGGGGTACTACTGGCATTGATGCGCTATATCTTGAATTTTCTCCGCAAGTACTGGGTTTCAAGACCTGTCCTTTTGCCAGCTTGTTGGCCTGATCACAAGCTTCCGAACAAGGTATAGTTTGTGCAGAACTTCCCAGGTTAAGGTACCGTTAGGCCGCGATATACGAAGTTCGTGTCGCGGGCGCTTGCAGGCATGGCTGTTAGACTGACTGCACATAGGGGTACTACTGGCATTGATGCGCTATATCTTAAATTTTCTCCGCAAGTACTGGTTTTCAAGACCTGTCCTTTTGCCAGCTTGTTGGCCTGATCACAAGCTTCCGAACAAGGTATAGTTTGTGCAGAACTTCCCAGGTTAAGGTACCGTTAGGCCGCGATATACGAAGTTCGTGTCGCGGGCGCTTGCAGGCATGGCTGTTAGACTGACTGCACATAGGGGTACTACTGGCATTGATGCGCTATATCTTGAATTTTCTCCGCAAGTACTGGGTTTCAAGACCTGTCCTTTTGCCAGCTTGTTGGCCTGATCACAAGCTTCCGAACAAGGTATAGTTTGTGCAGAACTTCCCAGGTTAAGGTACCGTTAGGCCGCGATATACGAAGTTCGTGTCGCGGGCGCTTGCAGGCATGGCTGTTAGACTGACTGCACATAGGGGTACTACTGGCATTGATGCGCTATATCTTAATTTTCTCCGCAAGTACTGGGTTTCAAGACCTGTCCTTTTGCCAGCTTGTTGGCCTGATCACAAGCTTCCGAACAAGGTATAGTTTGTGCAGAACTTCCCAGGTTAAGGTACCGTTAGGCCGCGATATACGAAGTTCGTGTCGCGGGCGCTTGCAGGCATGGCTGTTAGACTGACTGCACATAGGGGTACTACTGGCATTGATGCGCTATATCTTGAATTTTCTCCGCAAGTACTGGGTTTCAAGACCTGTCCTTTTGCCAGCTTGTTGGCCTGATCACAAGCTTCCGAACAAGGTATAGTTTGTGCAGAACTTCCCAGGTTAAGGTACCGTTAGGCCGCGATATACGAAGTTCGTGTCGCGGGCGCTTGCAGGCATGGCTGTTAGACTGACTGCACATAGGGGTACTACTGGCATTGATGCGCTATATCTTGAATTTTCTCCGCAAGTACTGGGTTTCAAGACCTGTCCTTTTGCCAGCTTGTTGGCCTGATCACAAGCTTCCGAACAAGGTATAGTTTGTGCAGAACTTCCCAGGTTAAGGTACCGTTAGGCCGCGATATACGAAGTTCGTGTCGCGGGCGCTTGCAGGCATGGCTGTTAGACTGACTGCACATAGGGGTACTACTGGCATTGATGCGCTATATCTTGAATTTTCTCCGCAAGTACTGGGTTTCAAGACCTGTCCTTTTGCCAGCTTGTTGGCCTGATCACAAGCTTCCGAACAAGGTATAGTTTGTGCAGAACTTCCCAGGTTAAGGTACCGTTAGGCCGCGATATACGAAGTTCGTGTCGCGGGCGCTTGCAGGCATGGCTGTTAGACTGACTGCACATAGGGGTACTACTGGCATTGATGCGCTATATCTTAATTTTCTCCGCAAGTACTGGGTTTCAAGACCTGTCCTTTTGCCAGCTTGTTGGCCTGATCACAAGCTTCCGAACAAGGTATAGTTTGTGCAGAACTTCCCAGGTTAAGGTACCGTTAGGCCGCGATATACGAAGTTCGTGTCGCGGGCGCTTGCAGGCATGGCTGTTAGACTGACTGCACATAGGGGTACTACTGGCATTGATGCGCTATATCTTGAATTTTCTCCGCAAGTACTGGGTTTCAAGACCTGTCCTTTTGCCAGCTTGTTGGCCTGATCACAAGCTTCCGAACAAGGTATAGTTTGTGCAGAACTTCCCAGGTTAAGGTACCGTTAGGCCGCGATATACGAAGTTCGTGTCGCGGGCGCTTGCAGGCATGGCTGTTAGACTGACTGCACATAGGGGTACTACTGGCATTGATGCGCTATATCTTAAATTTTCTCCGCAAGTACTGGGTTTCAAGACCTGTCCTTTTGCCAGCTTGTTGGCCTGATCACAAGCTTCCGAACAAGGTATAGTTTGTGCAGAACTTCCCAGGTTAAGGTACCGTTAGGCCGCGATATACGAAGTTCGTGTCGCGGGCGCTTGCAGGCATGGCTGTTAGACTGACTGCACATAGGGGTACTACTGGCATTGATGCGCTATATCTTGAATTTTCTCCGCAAGTACTGGGTTTCAAGACCTGTCCTTTTGCCAGCTTGTTGGCCTGATCACAAGCTTCCGAACAAGGTATAGTTTGTGCAGAACTTCCCAGGTTAAGGTACCGTTAGGCCGCGATATACGAAGTTCGTGTCGCGGGCGCTTGCAGGCATGGCTGTTAGACTGACTGCACATAGGGGTACTACTGGCATTGATGCGCTATATCTTGAATTTTCTCCGCAAGTACTGGGTTTCAAGACCTGTCCTTTTGCCAGCTTGTTGGCCTGATCACAAGCTTCCGAACAAGGTATAGTTTGTGCAGAACTTCCCAGGTTAAGGTACCGTTAGGCCGCGATATACGAAGTTCGTGTCGCGGGCGCTTGCAGGCATGGCTGTTAGACTGACTGCACATAGGGGTACTACTGGCATTGATGCGCTATATCTTAAATTTTCTCCGCAAGTACTGGGTTTCAAGACCTGTCCTTTTGCCAGCTTGTTGGCCTGATCACAAGCTTCCGAACAAGGTATAGTTTGTGCAGAACTTCCCAGGTTAAGGTACCGTTAGGCCGCGATATACGAAGTTCGTGTCGCGGGCGCTTGCAGGCATGGCTGTTAGACTGACTGCACATAGGGGTACTACTGGCATTGATGCGCTATATCTTGAATTTTCTCCGCAAGTACTGGGTTTCAAGACCTGTCCTTTTGCCAGCTTGTTGGCCTGATCACAAGCTTCCGAACAAGGTATAGTTTGTGCAGAACTTCCCAGGTTAAGGTACCGTTAGGCCGCGATATACGAAGTTCGTGTCGCGGGCGCTTGCAGGCATGGCTGTTAGACTGACTGCACATAGGGGTACTACTGGCATTGATGCGCTATATCTTGAATTTTCTCCGCAAGTACTGGGTTTCAAGACCTGTCCTTTTG
Source organism: Patiria miniata (assembly GCF_015706575.1). Taxonomy (NCBI): domain Eukaryota; kingdom Metazoa; phylum Echinodermata; class Asteroidea; order Valvatida; family Asterinidae; genus Patiria; species Patiria miniata. The sequence goes on from NW_024037051.1 coordinate 504,406, forward strand.
CCAGCTTGTTGGCCTGATCACAAGCTTCCGAACAAGGTATAGTTTGTGCAGAACTTCCCAGGTTAAGGTACCGTTAGGCCGCGATATACGAAGTTCGTGTCGCGGGCGCTTGCAGGCATGGCTGTTAGACTGACTGCACATAGGGGTACTACTGGCATTGATGCGCTATATCTTAAATTTTCTCCGCAAGTACTGGGTTTCAAGACCTGTCCTTTTGCCAGCTTGTTGGCCTGATCACAAGCTTCCGAACAAGGTATAGTTTGTGCAGAACTTCCCAGGTTAAGGTACCGTTAGGCCGCGATATACGAAGTTCGTGTCGCGGGCGCTTGCAGGCATGGCTGTTAGACTGACTGCACATAGGGGTACTACTGGCATTGATGCGCTATATCTTGAATTTTCTCCGCAAGTACTGGGTTTCAAGACCTGTCCTTTTGCCAGCTTGTTGGCCTGATCACAAGCTTCCGAACAAGGTATAGTTTGTGCAGAACTTCCCAGGTTAAGGTACCGTTAGGCCGCGATATACGAAGTTCGTGTCGCGGGCGCTTGCAGGCATGGCTGTTAGACTGACTGCACATAGGGGTACTACTGGCATTGATGCGCTATATCTTGAATTTTCTCCGCAAGTACTGGGTTTCAAGACCTGTCCTTTTGCCAGCTTGTTGGCCTGATCACAAGCTTCCGAACAAGGTATAGTTTGTGCAGAACTTCCCAGGTTAAGGTACCGTTAGGCCGCGATATACGAAGTTCGTGTCGCGGGCGCTTGCAGGCATGGCTGTTAGACTGACTGCACATAGGGGTACTACTGGCATTGATGCGCTATATCTTGAATTTTCTCCGCAAGTACTGGGTTTCAAGACCTGTCCTTTTGCCAGCTTGTTGGCCTGATCACAAGCTTCCGAACAAGGTATAGTTTGTGCAGAACTTCCCAGGTTAAGGTACCGTTAGGCCGCGATATACGAAGTTCGTGTCGCGGGCGCTTGCAGGCATGGCTGTTAGACTGACTGCACATAGGGGTACTACTGGCATTGATGCGCTATATCTTAAATTTTCTCCGCAAGTACTGGGTTTCAAGACCTGTCCTTTTGCCAGCTTGTTGGCCTGATCACAAGCTTCCGAACAAGGTATAGTTTGTGCAGAACTTCCCAGGTTAAGGTACCGTTAGGCCGCGATATACGAAGTTCGTGTCGCGGGCGCTTGCAGGCATGGCTGTTAGACTGACTGCACATAGGGGTACTACTGGCATTGATGCGCTATATCTTAAATTTTCTCCGCAAGTACTGGGTTTCAAGACCTGTCCTTTTGCCAGCTTGTTGGCCTGATCACAAGCTTCCGAACAAGGTATAGTTTGTGCAGAACTTCCCAGGTTAAGGTACCGTTAGGCCGCGATATACGAAGTTCGTGTCGCGGGCGCTTGCAGGCATGGCTGTTAGACTGACTGCACATAGGGGTACTACTGGCATTGATGCGCTATATCTTGAATTTTCTCCGCAAGTACTGGGTTTCAAGACCTGTCCTTTTGCCAGCTTGTTGGCCTGATCACAAGCTTCCGAACAAGGTATAGTTTGTGCAGAACTTCCCAGGTTAAGGTACCGTTAGGCCGCGATATACGAAGTTCGTGTCGCGGGCGCTTGCAGGCATGGCTGTTAGACTGACTGCACATAGGGGTACTACTGGCATTGATGCGCTATATCTTGAATTTTCTCCGCAAGTACTGGGTTTCAAGACCTGTCCTTTTGCCAGCTTGTTGGCCTGATCACAAGCTTCCGAACAAGGTATAGTTTGTGCAGAACTTCCCAGGTTAAGGTACCGTTAGGCCGCGATATACGAAGTTCGTGTCGCGGGCGCTTGCAGGCATGGCTGTTAGACTGACTGCACATAGGGGTACTACTGGCATTGATGCGCTATATCTTAAATTTTCTCCGCAAGTACTGGGTTTCAAGACCTGTCCTTTTGCCAGCTTGTTGGCCTGATCACAAGCTTCCGAACAAGGTATAGTTTGTGCAGAACTTCCCAGGTTAAGGTACCGTTAGGCCGCGATATACGAAGTTCGTGTCGCGGGCGCTTGCAGGCATGGCTGTTAGACTGACTGCACATAGGGGTACTACTGGCATTGATGCGCTATATCTTGAATTTTCTCCGCAAGTACTGGGTTTCAAGACCTGTCCTTTTGCCAGCTTGTTGGCCTGATCACAAGCTTCCGAACAAGGTATAGTTTGTGCAGAACTTCCCAGGTTAAGGTACCGTTAGGCCGCGATATACGAAGTTCGTGTCGCGGGCGCTTGCAGGCATGGCTGTTAGACTGACTGCACATAGGGGTACTACTGGCATTGATGCGCTATATCTTAAATTTTCTCCGCAAGTACTGGGTTTCAAGACCTGTCCTTTTGCCAGCTTGTTGGCCTGATCACAAGCTTCCGAACAAGGTATAGTTTGTGCAGAACTTCCCAGGTTAAGGTACCGTTAGGCCGCGATATACGAAGTTCGTGTCGCGGGCGCTTGCAGGCATGGCTGTTAGACTGACTGCACATAGGGGTACTACTGGCATTGATGCGCTATATCTTGAATTTTCTCCGCAAGTACTGGGTTTCAAGACCTGTCCTTTTGCCAGCTTGTTGGCCTGATCACAAGCTTCCGAACAAGGTATAGTTTGTGCAGAACTTCCCAGGTTAAGGTACCGTTAGGCCGCGATATACGAAGTTCGTGTCGCGGGCGCTTGCAGGCATGGCTGTTAGACTGACTGCACATAGGGGTACTACTGGCATTGATGCGCTATATCTTGAATTTTCTCCGCAAGTACTGGGTTTCAAGACCTGTCCTTTTGCCAGCTTGTTGGCCTGATCACAAGCTTCCGAACAAGGTATAGTTTGTGCAGAACTTCCCAGGTTAAGGTACCGTTAGGCCGCGATATACGAAGTTCGTGTCGCGGGCGCTTGCAGGCATGGCTGTTAGACTGACTGCACATAGGGGTACTACTGGCATTGATGCGCTATATCTTGAATTTTCTCCGCAAGTACTGGGTTTCAAGACCTGTCCTTTTGCCAGCTTGTTGGCCTGATCACAAGCTTCCGAACAAGGTATAGTTTGTGCAGAACTTCCCAGGTTAAGGTACCGTTAGGCCGCGATATACGAAGTTCGTGTCGCGGGCGCTTGCAGGCATGGCTGTTAGACTGACTGCACATAGGGGTACTACTGGCATTGATGCGCTATATCTTAAATTTTCTCCGCAAGTACTGGGTTTCAAGACCTGTCCTTTTGCCAGCTTGTTGGCCTGATCACAAGCTTCCGAACAAGGTATAGTTTGTGCAGAACTTCCCAGGTTAAGGTACCGTTAGGCCGCGATATACGAAGTTCGTGTCGCGGGCGCTTGCAGGCATGGCTGTTAGACTGACTGCACATAGGGGTACTACTGGCATTGATGCGCTATATCTTGAATTTTCTCCGCAAGTACTGGGTTTCAAGACCTGTCCTTTTGCCAGCTTGTTGGCCTGATCACAAGCTTCCGAACAAGGTATAGTTTGTGCAGAACTTCCCAGGTTAAGGTACCGTTAGGCCGCGATATACGAAGTTCGTGTCGCGGGCGCTTGCAGGCATGGCTGTTAGACTGACTGCACATAGGGGTACTACTGGCATTGATGCGCTATATCTTGAATTTTCTCCGCAAGTACTGGGTTTCAAGACCTGTCCTTTTGCCAGCTTGTTGGCCTGATCACAAGCTTCCGAACAAGGTATAGTTTGTGCAGAACTTCCCAGGTTAAGGTACCGTTAGGCCGCGATATACGAAGTTCGTGTCGCGGGCGCTTGCAGGCATGGCTGTTAGACTGACTGCACATAGGGGTACTACTGGCATTGATGCGCTATATCTTAAATTTTCTCCGCAAGTACTGGGTTTCAAGACCTGTCCTTTTGCCAGCTTGTTGGCCTGATCACAAGCTTCCGAACAAGGTATAGTTTGTGCAGAACTTCCCAGGTTAAGGTACCGTTAGGCCGCGATATACGAAGTTCGTGTCGCGGGCGCTTGCAGGCATGGCTGTTAGACTGACTGCACATAGGGGTACTACTGGCATTGATGCGCTATATCTTAAATTTTCTCCGCAAGTACTGGGTTTCAAGACCTGTCCTTTTGCCAGCTTGTTGGCCTGATCACAAGCTTCCGAACAAGGTATAGTTTGTGCAGAACTTCCCAGGTTAAGGTACCGTTAGGCCGCGATATACGAAGTTCGTGTCGCGGGCGCTTGCAGGCATGGCTGTTAGACTGACTGCACATAGGGGTACTACTGGCATTGATGCGCTATATCTTAAATTTTCTCCGCAAGTACTGGGTTTCAAGACCTGTCCTTTTGCCAGCTTGTTGGCCTGATCACAAGCTTCCGAACAAGGTATAGTTTGTGCAGAACTTCCCAGGTTAAGGTACCGTTAGGCCGCGATATACGAAGTTCGTGTCGCGGGCGCTTGCAGGCATGGCTGTTAGACTGACTGCACATAGGGGTACTACTGGCATTGATGCGCTATATCTTGAATTTTCTCCGCAAGTACTGGGTTTCAAGACCTGTCCTTTTGCCAGCTTGTTGGCCTGATCACAAGCTTCCGAACAAGGTATAGTTTGTGCAGAACTTCCCAGGTTAAGGTACCGTTAGGCCGCGATATACGAAGTTCGTGTCGCGGGCGCTTGCAGGCATGGCTGTTAGACTGACTGCACATAGGGGTACTACTGGCATTGATGCGCTATATCTTGAATTTTCTCCGCAAGTACTGGGTTTCAAGACCTGTCCTTTTGCCAGCTTGTTGGCCTGATCACAAGCTTCCGAACAAGGTATAGTTTGTGCAGAACTTCCCAGGTTAAGGTACCGTTAGGCCGCGATATACGAAGTTCGTGTCGCGGGCGCTTGCAGGCATGGCTGTTAGACTGACTGCACATAGGGGTACTACTGGCATTGATGCGCTATATCTTAAATTTTCTCCGCAAGTACTGGGTTTCAAGACCTGTCCTTTTGCCAGCTTGTTGGCCTGATCACAAGCTTCCGAACAAGGTATAGTTTGTGCAGAACTTCCCAGGTTAAGGTACCGTTAGGCCGCGATATACGAAGTTCGTGTCGCGGGCGCTTGCAGGCATGGCTGTTAGACTGACTGCACATAGGGGTACTACTGGCATTGATGCGCTATATCTTGAATTTTCTCCGCAAGTACTGGGTTTCAAGACCTGTCCTTTTGCCAGCTTGTTGGCCTGATCACAAGCTTCCGAACAAGGTATAGTTTGTGCAGAACTTCCCAGGTTAAGGTACCGTTAGGCCGCGATATACGAAGTTCGTGTCGCGGGCGCTTGCAGGCATGGCTGTTAGACTGACTGCACATAGGGGTACTACTGGCATTGATGCGCTATATCTTGAATTTTCTCCGCAAGTACTGGGTTTCAAGACCTGTCCTTTTGCCAGCTTGTTGGCCTGATCACAAGCTTCCGAACAAGGTATAGTTTGTGCAGAACTTCCCAGGTTAAGGTACCGTTAGGCCGCGATATACGAAGTTCGTGTCGCGGGCGCTTGCAGGCATGGCTGTTAGACTGACTGCACATAGGGGTACTACTGGCATTGATGCGCTATATCTTGAATTTTCTCCGCAAGTACTGGGTTTCAAGACCTGTCCTTTTGCCAGCTTGTTGGCCTGATCACAAGCTTCCGAACAAGGTATAGTTTGTGCAGAACTTCCCAGGTTAAGGTACCGTTAGGCCGCGATATACGAAGTTCGTGTCGCGGGCGCTTGCAGGCATGGCTGTTAGACTGACTGCACATAGGGGTACTACTGGCATTGATGCGCTATATCTTGAATTTTCTCCGCAAGTACTGGGTTTCAAGACCTGTCCTTTTGCCAGCTTGTTGGCCTGATCACAAGCTTCCGAACAAGGTATAGTTTGTGCAGAACTTCCCAGGTTAAGGTACCGTTAGGCCGCGATATACGAAGTTCGTGTCGCGGGCGCTTGCAGGCATGGCTGTTAGACTGACTGCACATAGGGGTACTACTGGCATTGATGCGCTATATCTTGAATTTTCTCCGCAAGTACTGGGTTTCAAGACCTGTCCTTTTGCCAGCTTGTTGGCCTGATCACAAGCTTCCGAACAAGGTATAGTTTGTGCAGAACTTCCCAGGTTAAGGTACCGTTAGGCCGCGATATACGAAGTTCGTGTCGCGGGCGCTTGCAGGCATGGCTGTTAGACTGACTGCACATAGGGGTACTACTGGCATTGATGCGCTATATCTTGAATTTTCTCCGCAAGTACTGGGTTTCAAGACCTGTCCTTTTGCCAGCTTGTTGGCCTGATCACAAGCTTCCGAACAAGGTATAGTTTGTGCAGAACTTCCCAGGTTAAGGTACCGTTAGGCCGCGATATACGAAGTTCGTGTCGCGGGCGCTTGCAGGCATGGCTGTTAGACTGACTGCACATAGGGGTACTACTGGCATTGATGCGCTATATCTTGAATTTTCTCCGCAAGTACTGGGTTTCAAGACCTGTCCTTTTGCCAGCTTGTTGGCCTGATCACAAGCTTCCGAACAAGGTATAGTTTGTGCAGAACTTCCCAGGTTAAGGTACCGTTAGGCCGCGATATACGAAGTTCGTGTCGCGGGCGCTTGCAGGCATGGCTGTTAGACTGACTGCACATAGGGGTACTACTGGCATTGATGCGCTATATCTTGAATTTTCTCCGCAAGTACTGGGTTTCAAGACCTGTCCTTTTGCCAGCTTGTTGGCCTGATCACAAGCTTCCGAACAAGGTATAGTTTGTGCAGAACTTCCCAGGTTAAGGTACCGTTAGGCCGCGATATACGAAGTTCGTGTCGCGGGCGCTTGCAGGCATGGCTGTTAGACTGACTGCACATAGGGGTACTACTGGCATTGATGCGCTATATCTTGAATTTTCTCCGCAAGTACTGGGTTTCAAGACCTGTCCTTTTGCCAGCTTGTTGGCCTGATCACAAGCTTCCGAACAAGGTATAGTTTGTGCAGAACTTCCCAGGTTAAGGTACCGTTAGGCCGCGATATACGAAGTTCGTGTCGCGGGCGCTTGCAGGCATGGCTGTTAGACTGACTGCACATAGGGGTACTACTGGCATTGATGCGCTATATCTTGAATTTTCTCCGCAAGTACTGGGTTTCAAGACCTGTCCTTTTGCCAGCTTGTTGGCCTGATCACAAGCTTCCGAACAAGGTATAGTTTGTGCAGAACTTCCCAGGTTAAGGTACCGTTAGGCCGCGATATACGAAGTTCGTGTCGCGGGCGCTTGCAGGCATGGCTGTTAGACTGACTGCACATAGGGGTACTACTGGCATTGATGCGCTATATCTTGAATTTTCTCCGCAAGTACTGGGTTTCAAGACCTGTCCTTTTGCCAGCTTGTTGGCCTGATCACAAGCTTCCGAACAAGGTATAGTTTGTGCAGAACTTCCCAGGTTAAGGTACCGTTAGGCCGCGATATACGAAGTTCGTGTCGCGGGCGCTTGCAGGCATGGCTGTTAGACTGACTGCACATAGGGGTACTACTGGCATTGATGCGCTATATCTTGAATTTTCTCCGCAAGTACTGGGTTTCAAGACCTGTCCTTTTGCCAGCTTGTTGGCCTGATCACAAGCTTCCGAACAAGGTATAGTTTGTGCAGAACTTCCCAGGTTAAGGTACCGTTAGGCCGCGATATACGAAGTTCGTGTCGCGGGCGCTTGCAGGCATGGCTGTTAGACTGACTGCACATAGGGGTACTACTGGCATTGATGCGCTATATCTTAATTTTCTCCGCAAGTACTGGGTTTCAAGACCTGTCCTTTTGCCAGCTTGTTGGCCTGATCACAAGCTTCCGAACAAGGTATAGTTTGTGCAGAACTTCCCAGGTTAAGGTACCGTTAGGCCGCGATATACGAAGTTCGTGTCGCGGGCGCTTGCAGGCATGGCTGTTAGACTGACTGCACATAGGGGTACTACTGGCATTGATGCGCTATATCTTAAATTTTCTCCGCAAGTACTGGGTTTCAAGACCTGTCCTTTTGCCAGCTTGTTGGCCTGATCACAAGCTTCCGAACAAGGTATAGTTTGTGCAGAACTTCCCAGGTTAAGGTACCGTTAGGCCGCGATATACGAAGTTCGTGTCGCGGGCGCTTGCAGGCATGGCTGTTAGACTGACTGCACATAGGGGTACTACTGGCATTGATGCGCTATATCTTGAATTTTCTCCGCAAGTACTGGGTTTCAAGACCTGTCCTTTTGCCAGCTTGTTGGCCTGATCACAAGCTTCCGAACAAGGTATAGTTTGTGCAGAACTTCCCAGGTTAAGGTACCGTTAGGCCGCGATATACGAAGTTCGTGTCGCGGGCGCTTGCAGGCATGGCTGTTAGACTGACTGCACATAGGGGTACTACTGGCATTGATGCGCTATATCTTAAATTTTCTCCGCAAGTACTGGGTTTCAAGACCTGTCCTTTTGCCAGCTTGTTGGCCTGATCACAAGCTTCCGAACAAGGTATAGTTTGTGCAGAACTTCCCAGGTTAAGGTACCGTTAGGCCGCGATATACGAAGTTCGTGTCGCGGGCGCTTGCAGGCATGGCTGTTAGACTGACTGCACATAGGGGTACTACTGGCATTGATGCGCTATATCTTGAATTTTCTCCGCAAGTACTGGGTTTCAAGACCTGTCCTTTTGCCAGCTTGTTGGCCTGATCACAAGCTTCCGAACAAGGTATAGTTTGTGCAGAACTTCCCAGGTTAAGGTACCGTTAGGCCGCGATATACGAAGTTCGTGTCGCGGGCGCTTGCAGGCATGGCTGTTAGACTGACTGCACATAGGGGTACTACTGGCATTGATGCGCTATATCTTGAATTTTCTCCGCAAGTACTGGGTTTCAAGACCTGTCCTTTTGCCAGCTTGTTGGCCTGATCACAAGCTTCCGAACAAGGTATAGTTTGTGCAGAACTTCCCAGGTTAAGGTACCGTTAGGCCGCGATATACGAAGTTCGTGTCGCGGGCGCTTGCAGGCATGGCTGTTAGACTGACTGCACATAGGGGTACTACTGGCATTGATGCGCTATATCTTGAATTTTCTCCGCAAGTACTGGGTTTCAAGACCTGTCCTTTTGCCAGCTTGTTGGCCTGATCACAAGCTTCCGAACAAGGTATAGTTTGTGCAGAACTTCCCAGGTTAAGGTACCGTTAGGCCGCGATATACGAAGTTCGTGTCGCGGGCGCTTGCAGGCATGGCTGTTAGACTGACTGCACATAGGGGTACTACTGGCATTGATGCGCTATATCTTAAATTTTCTCCGCAAGTACTGGGTTTCAAGACCTGTCCTTTTGCCAGCTTGTTGGCCTGATCACAAGCTTCCGAACAAGGTATAGTTTGTGCAGAACTTCCCAGGTTAAGGTACCGTTAGGCCGCGATATACGAAGTTCGTGTCGCGGGCGCTTGCAGGCATGGCTGTTAGACTGACTGCACATAGGGGTACTACTGGCATTGATGCGCTATATCTTAAATTTTCTCCGCAAGTACTGGGTTTCAAGACCTGTCCTTTTGCCAGCTTGTTGGCCTGATCACAAGCTTCCGAACAAGGTATAGTTTGTGCAGAACTTCCCAGGTTAAGGTACCGTTAGGCCGCGATATACGAAGTTCGTGTCGCGGGCGCTTGCAGGCATGGCTGTTAGACTGACTGCACATAGGGGTACTACTGGCATTGATGCGCTATATCTTGAATTTTCTCCGCAAGTACTGGGTTTCAAGACCTGTCCTTTTGCCAGCTTGTTGGCCTGATCACAAGCTTCCGAACAAGGTATAGTTTGTGCAGAACTTCCCAGGTTAAGGTACCGTTAGGCCGCGATATACGAAGTTCGTGTCGCGGGCGCTTGCAGGCATGGCTGTTAGACTGACTGCACATAGGGGTACTACTGGCATTGATGCGCTATATCTTGAATTTTCTCCGCAAGTACTGGGTTTCAAGACCTGTCCTTTTGCCAGCTTGTTGGCCTGATCACAAGCTTCCGAACAAGGTATAGTTTGTGCAGAACTTCCCAGGTTAAGGTACCGTTAGGCCGCGATATACGAAGTTCGTGTCGCGGGCGCTTGCAGGCATGGCTGTTAGACTGACTGCACATAGGGGTACTACTGGCATTGATGCGCTATATCTTGAATTTTCTCCGCAAGTACTGGGTTTCAAGACCTGTCCTTTTGCCAGCTTGTTGGCCTGATCACAAGCTTCCGAACAAGGTATAGTTTGTGCAGAACTTCCCAGGTTAAGGTACCGTTAGGCCGCGATATACGAAGTTCGTGTCGCGGGCGCTTGCAGGCATGGCTGTTAGACTGACTGCACATAGGGGTACTACTGGCATTGATGCGCTATATCTTGAATTTTCTCCGCAAGTACTGGGTTTCAAGACCTGTCCTTTTGCCAGCTTGTTGGCCTGATCACAAGCTTCCGAACAAGGTATAGTTTGTGCAGAACTTCCCAGGTTAAGGTACCGTTAGGCCGCGATATACGAAGTTCGTGTCGCGGGCGCTTGCAGGCATGGCTGTTAGACTGACTGCACATAGGGGTACTACTGGCATTGATGCGCTATATCTTGAATTTTCTCCGCAAGTACTGGGTTTCAAGACCTGTCCTTTTGCCAGCTTGTTGGCCTGATCACAAGCTTCCGAACAAGGTATAGTTTGTGCAGAACTTCCCAGGTTAAGGTACCGTTAGGCCGCGATATACGAAGTTCGTGTCGCGGGCGCTTGCAGGCATGGCTGTTAGACTGACTGCACATAGGGGTACTACTGGCATTGATGCGCTATATCTTGAATTTTCTCCGCAAGTACTGGGTTTCAAGACCTGTCCTTTTGCCAGCTTGTTGGCCTGATCACAAGCTTCCGAACAAGGTATAGTTTGTGCAGAACTTCCCAGGTTAAGGTACCGTTAGGCCGCGATATACGAAGTTCGTGTCGCGGGCGCTTGCAGGCATGGCTGTTAGACTGACTGCACATAGGGGTACTACTGGCATTGATGCGCTATATCTTGAATTTTCTCCGCAAGTACTGGGTTTCAAGACCTGTCCTTTTGCCAGCTTGTTGGCCTGATCACAAGCTTCCGAACAAGGTATAGTTTGTGCAGAACTTCCCAGGTTAAGGTACCGTTAGGCCGCGATATACGAAGTTCGTGTCGCGGGCGCTTGCAGGCATGGCTGTTAGACTGACTGCACATAGGGGTACTACTGGCATTGATGCGCTATATCTTGAATTTTCTCCGCAAGTACTGGGTTTCAAGACCTGTCCTTTTGCCAGCTTGTTGGCCTGATCACAAGCTTCCGAACAAGGTATAGTTTGTGCAGAACTTCCCAGGTTAAGGTACCGTTAGGCCGCGATATACGAAGTTCGTGTCGCGGGCGCTTGCAGGCATGGCTGTTAGACTGACTGCACATAGGGGTACTACTGGCATTGATGCGCTATATCTTGAATTTTCTCCGCAAGTACTGGGTTTCAAGACCTGTCCTTTTGCCAGCTTGTTGGCCTGATCACAAGCTTCCGAACAAGGTATAGTTTGTGCAGAACTTCCCAGGTTAAGGTACCGTTAGGCCGCGATATACGAAGTTCGTGTCGCGGGCGCTTGCAGGCATGGCTGTTAGACTGACTGCACATAGGGGTACTACTGGCATTGATGCGCTATATCTTGAATTTTCTCCGCAAGTACTGGGTTTCAAGACCTGTCCTTTTGCCAGCTTGTTGGCCTGATCACAAGCTTCCGAACAAGGTATAGTTTGTGCAGAACTTCCCAGGTTAAGGTACCGTTAGGCCGCGATATACGAAGTTCGTGTCGCGGGCGCTTGCAGGCATGGCTGTTAGACTGACTGCACATAGGGGTACTACTGGCATTGATGCGCTATATCTTAATTTTCTCCGCAAGTACTGGGTTTCAAGACCTGTCCTTTTGCCAGCTTGTTGGCCTGATCACAAGCTTCCGAACAAGGTATAGTTTGTGCAGAACTTCCCAGGTTAAGGTACCGTTAGGCCGCGATATACGAAGTTCGTGTCGCGGGCGCTTGCAGGCATGGCTGTTAGACTGACTGCACATAGGGGTACTACTGGCATTGATGCGCTATATCTTGAATTTTCTCCGCAAGTACTGGGTTTCAAGACCTGTCCTTTTGCCAGCTTGTTGGCCTGATCACAAGCTTCCGAACAAGGTATAGTTTGTGCAGAACTTCCCAGGTTAAGGTACCGTTAGGCCGCGATATACGAAGTTCGTGTCGCGGGCGCTTGCAGGCATGGCTGTTAGACTGACTGCACATAGGGGTACTACTGGCATTGATGCGCTATATCTTGAATTTTCTCCGCAAGTACTGGGTTTCAAGACCTGTCCTTTTGCCAGCTTGTTGGCCTGATCACAAGCTTCCGAACAAGGTATAGTTTGTGCAGAACTTCCCAGGTTAAGGTACCGTTAGGCCGCGATATACGAAGTTCGTGTCGCGGGCGCTTGCAGGCATGGCTGTTAGACTGACTGCACATAGGGGTACTACTGGCATTGATGCGCTATATCTTGAATTTTCTCCGCAAGTACTGGGTTTCAAGACCTGTCCTTTTGCCAGCTTGTTGGCCTGATCACAAGCTTCCGAACAAGGTATAGTTTGTGCAGAACTTCCCAGGTTAAGGTACCGTTAGGCCGCGATATACGAAGTTCGTGTCGCGGGCGCTTGCAGGCATGGCTGTTAGACTGACTGCACATAGGGGTACTACTGGCATTGATGCGCTATATCTTGAATTTTCTCCGCAAGTACTGGGTTTCAAGACCTGTCCTTTTGCCAGCTTGTTGGCCTGATCACAAGCTTCCGAACAAGGTATAGTTTGTGCAGAACTTCCCAGGTTAAGGTACCGTTAGGCCGCGATATACGAAGTTCGTGTCGCGGGCGCTTGCAGGCATGGCTGTTAGACTGACTGCACATAGGGGTACTACTGGCATTGATGCGCTATATCTTAAATTTTCTCCGCAAGTACTGGGTTTCAAGACCTGTCCTTTTGCCAGCTTGTTGGCCTGATCACAAGCTTCCGAACAAGGTATAGTTTGTGCAGAACTTCCCAGGTTAAGGTACCGTTAGGCCGCGATATACGAAGTTCGTGTCGCGGGCGCTTGCAGGCATGGCTGTTAGACTGACTGCACATAGGGGTACTACTGGCATTGATGCGCTATATCTTGAATTTTCTCCGCAAGTACTGGGTTTCAAGACCTGTCCTTTTGCCAGCTTGTTGGCCTGATCACAAGCTTCCGAACAAGGTATAGTTTGTGCAGAACTTCCCAGGTTAAGGTACCGTTAGGCCGCGATATACGAAGTTCGTGTCGCGGGCGCTTGCAGGCATGGCTGTTAGACTGACTGCACATAGGGGTACTACTGGCATTGATGCGCTATATCTTGAATTTTCTCCGCAAGTACTGGGTTTCAAGACCTGTCCTTTTGCCAGCTTGTTGGCCTGATCACAAGCTTCCGAACAAGGTATAGTTTGTGCAGAACTTCCCAGGTTAAGGTACCGTTAGGCCGCGATATACGAAGTTCGTGTCGCGGGCGCTTGCAGGCATGGCTGTTAGACTGACTGCACATAGGGGTACTACTGGCATTGATGCGCTATATCTTGAATTTTCTCCGCAAGTACTGGGTTTCAAGACCTGTCCTTTTGCCAGCTTGTTGGCCTGATCACAAGCTTCCGAACAAGGTATAGTTTGTGCAGAACTTCCCAGGTTAAGGTACCGTTAGGCCGCGATATACGAAGTTCGTGTCGCGGGCGCTTGCAGGCATGGCTGTTAGACTGACTGCACATAGGGGTACTACTGGCATTGATGCGCTATATCTTGAATTTTCTCCGCAAGTACTGGGTTTCAAGACCTGTCCTTTTGCCAGCTTGTTGGCCTGATCACAAGCTTCCGAACAAGGTATAGTTTGTGCAGAACTTCCCAGGTTAAGGTACCGTTAGGCCGCGATATACGAAGTTCGTGTCGCGGGCGCTTGCAGGCATGGCTGTTAGACTGACTGCACATAGGGGTACTACTGGCATTGATGCGCTATATCTTGAATTTTCTCCGCAAGTACTGGGTTTCAAGACCTGTCCTTTTGCCAGCTTGTTGGCCTGATCACAAGCTTCCGAACAAGGTATAGTTTGTGCAGAACTTCCCAGGTTAAGGTACCGTTAGGCCGCGATATACGAAGTTCGTGTCGCGGGCGCTTGCAGGCATGGCTGTTAGACTGACTGCACATAGGGGTACTACTGGCATTGATGCGCTATATCTTGAATTTTCTCCGCAAGTACTGGGTTTCAAGACCTGTCCTTTTGCCAGCTTGTTGGCCTGATCACAAGCTTCCGAACAAGGTATAGTTTGTGCAGAACTTCCCAGGTTAAGGTACCGTTAGGCCGCGATATACGAAGTTCGTGTCGCGGGCGCTTGCAGGCATGGCTGTTAGACTGACTGCACATAGGGGTACTACTGGCATTGATGCGCTATATCTTGAATTTTCTCCGCAAGTACTGGGTTTCAAGACCTGTCCTTTTGCCAGCTTGTTGGCCTGATCACAAGCTTCCGAACAAGGTATAGTTTGTGCAGAACTTCCCAGGTTAAGGTACCGTTAGGCCGCGATATACGAAGTTCGTGTCGCGGGCGCTTGCAGGCATGGCTGTTAGACTGACTGCACATAGGGGTACTACTGGCATTGATGCGCTATATCTTGAATTTTCTCCGCAAGTACTGGGTTTCAAGACCTGTCCTTTTGCCAGCTTGTTGGCCTGATCACAAGCTTCCGAACAAGGTATAGTTTGTGCAGAACTTCCCAGGTTAAGGTACCGTTAGGCCGCGATATACGAAGTTCGTGTCGCGGGCGCTTGCAGGCATGGCTGTTAGACTGACTGCACATAGGGGTACTACTGGCATTGATGCGCTATATCTTGAATTTTCTCCGCAAGTACTGGGTTTCAAGACCTGTCCTTTTGCCAGCTTGTTGGCCTGATCACAAGCTTCCGAACAAGGTATAGTTTGTGCAGAACTTCCCAGGTTAAGGTACCGTTAGGCCGCGATATACGAAGTTCGTGTCGCGGGCGCTTGCAGGCATGGCTGTTAGACTGACTGCACATAGGGGTACTACTGGCATTGATGCGCTATATCTTGAATTTTCTCCGCAAGTACTGGGTTTCAAGACCTGTCCTTTTGCCAGCTTGTTGGCCTGATCACAAGCTTCCGAACAAGGTATAGTTTGTGCAGAACTTCCCAGGTTAAGGTACCGTTAGGCCGCGATATACGAAGTTCGTGTCGCGGGCGCTTGCAGGCATGGCTGTTAGACTGACTGCACATAGGGGTACTACTGGCATTGATGCGCTATATCTTAAATTTTCTCCGCAAGTACTGGGTTTCAAGACCTGTCCTTTTGCCAGCTTGTTGGCCTGATCACAAGCTTCCGAACAAGGTATAGTTTGTGCAGAACTTCCCAGGTTAAGGTACCGTTAGGCCGCGATATACGAAGTTCGTGTCGCGGGCGCTTGCAGGCATGGCTGTTAGACTGACTGCACATAGGGGTACTACTGGCATTGATGCGCTATATCTTGAATTTTCTCCGCAAGTACTGGGTTTCAAGACCTGTCCTTTTGCCAGCTTGTTGGCCTGATCACAAGCTTCCGAACAAGGTATAGTTTGTGCAGAACTTCCCAGGTTAAGGTACCGTTAGGCCGCGATATACGAAGTTCGTGTCGCGGGCGCTTGCAGGCATGGCTGTTAGACTGACTGCACATAGGGGTACTACTGGCATTGATGCGCTATATCTTGAATTTTCTCCGCAAGTACTGGGTTTCAAGACCTGTCCTTTTGCCAGCTTGTTGGCCTGATCACAAGCTTCCGAACAAGGTATAGTTTGTGCAGAACTTCCCAGGTTAAGGTACCGTTAGGCCGCGATATACGAAGTTCGTGTCGCGGGCGCTTGCAGGCATGGCTGTTAGACTGACTGCACATAGGGGTACTACTGGCATTGATGCGCTATATCTTGAATTTTCTCCGCAAGTACTGGGTTTCAAGACCTGTCCTTTTGCCAGCTTGTTGGCCTGATCACAAGCTTCCGAACAAGGTATAGTTTGTGCAGAACTTCCCAGGTTAAGGTACCGTTAGGCCGCGATATACGAAGTTCGTGTCGCGGGCGCTTGCAGGCATGGCTGTTAGACTGACTGCACATAGGGGTACTACTGGCATTGATGCGCTATATCTTGAATTTTCTCCGCAAGTACTGGGTTTCAAGACCTGTCCTTTTGCCAGCTTGTTGGCCTGATCACAAGCTTCCGAACAAGGTATAGTTTGTGCAGAACTTCCCAGGTTAAGGTACCGTTAGGCCGCGATATACGAAGTTCGTGTCGCGGGCGCTTGCAGGCATGGCTGTTAGACTGACTGCACATAGGGGTACTACTGGCATTGATGCGCTATATCTTAAATTTTCTCCGCAAGTACTGGGTTTCAAGACCTGTCCTTTTGCCAGCTTGTTGGCCTGATCACAAGCTTCCGAACAAGGTATAGTTTGTGCAGAACTTCCCAGGTTAAGGTACCGTTAGGCCGCGATATACGAAGTTCGTGTCGCGGGCGCTTGCAGGCATGGCTGTTAGACTGACTGCACATAGGGGTACTACTGGCATTGATGCGCTATATCTTGAATTTTCTCCGCAAGTACTGGGTTTCAAGACCTGTCCTTTTGCCAGCTTGTTGGCCTGATCACAAGCTTCCGAACAAGGTATAGTTTGTGCAGAACTTCCCAGGTTAAGGTACCGTTAGGCCGCGATATACGAAGTTCGTGTCGCGGGCGCTTGCAGGCATGGCTGTTAGACTGACTGCACATAGGGGTACTACTGGCATTGATGCGCTATATCTTGAATTTTCTCCGCAAGTACTGGGTTTCAAGACCTGTCCTTTTGCCAGCTTGTTGGCCTGATCACAAGCTTCCGAACAAGGTATAGTTTGTGCAGAACTTCCCAGGTTAAGGTACCGTTAGGCCGCGATATACGAAGTTCGTGTCGCGGGCGCTTGCAGGCATGGCTGTTAGACTGACTGCACATAGGGGTACTACTGGCATTGATGCGCTATATCTTGAATTTTCTCCGCAAGTACTGGGTTTCAAGACCTGTCCTTTTGCCAGCTTGTTGGCCTGATCACAAGCTTCCGAACAAGGTATAGTTTGTGCAGAACTTCCCAGGTTAAGGTACCGTTAGGCCGCGATATACGAAGTTCGTGTCGCGGGCGCTTGCAGGCATGGCTGTTAGACTGACTGCACATAGGGGTACTACTGGCATTGATGCGCTATATCTTGAATTTTCTCCGCAAGTACTGGGTTTCAAGACCTGTCCTTTTGCCAGCTTGTTGGCCTGATCACAAGCTTCCGAACAAGGTATAGTTTGTGCAGAACTTCCCAGGTTAAGGTACCGTTAGGCCGCGATATACGAAGTTCGTGTCGCGGGCGCTTGCAGGCATGGCTGTTAGACTGACTGCACATAGGGGTACTACTGGCATTGATGCGCTATATCTTGAATTTTCTCCGCAAGTACTGGGTTTCAAGACCTGTCCTTTTGCCAGCTTGTTGGCCTGATCACAAGCTTCCGAACAAGGTATAGTTTGTGCAGAACTTCCCAGGTTAAGGTACCGTTAGGCCGCGATATACGAAGTTCGTGTCGCGGGCGCTTGCAGGCATGGCTGTTAGACTGACTGCACATAGGGGTACTACTGGCATTGATGCGCTATATCTTGAATTTTCTCCGCAAGTACTGGGTTTCAAGACCTGTCCTTTTGCCAGCTTGTTGGCCTGATCACAAGCTTCCGAACAAGGTATAGTTTGTGCAGAACTTCCCAGGTTAAGGTACCGTTAGGCCGCGATATACGAAGTTCGTGTCGCGGGCGCTTGCAGGCATGGCTGTTAGACTGACTGCACATAGGGGTACTACTGGCATTGATGCGCTATATCTTGAATTTTCTCCGCAAGTACTGGGTTTCAAGACCTGTCCTTTTGCCAGCTTGTTGGCCTGATCACAAGCTTCCGAACAAGGTATAGTTTGTGCAGAACTTCCCAGGTTAAGGTACCGTTAGGCCGCGATATACGAAGTTCGTGTCGCGGGCGCTTGCAGGCATGGCTGTTAGACTGACTGCACATAGGGGTACTACTGGCATTGATGCGCTATATCTTGAATTTTCTCCGCAAGTACTGGGTTTCAAGACCTGTCCTTTTGCCAGCTTGTTGGCCTGATCACAAGCTTCCGAACAAGGTATAGTTTGTGCAGAACTTCCCAGGTTAAGGTACCGTTAGGCCGCGATATACGAAGTTCGTGTCGCGGGCGCTTGCAGGCATGGCTGTTAGACTGACTGCACATAGGGGTACTACTGGCATTGATGCGCTATATCTTGAATTTTCTCCGCAAGTACTGGGTTTCAAGACCTGTCCTTTTGCCAGCTTGTTGGCCTGATCACAAGCTTCCGAACAAGGTATAGTTTGTGCAGAACTTCCCAGGTTAAGGTACCGTTAGGCCGCGATATACGAAGTTCGTGTCGCGGGCGCTTGCAGGCATGGCTGTTAGACTGACTGCACATAGGGGTACTACTGGCATTGATGCGCTATATCTTGAATTTTCTCCGCAAGTACTGGGTTTCAAGACCTGTCCTTTTGCCAGCTTGTTGGCCTGATCACAAGCTTCCGAACAAGGTATAGTTTGTGCAGAACTTCCCAGGTTAAGGTACCGTTAGGCCGCGATATACGAAGTTCGTGTCGCGGGCGCTTGCAGGCATGGCTGTTAGACTGACTGCACATAGGGGTACTACTGGCATTGATGCGCTATATCTTGAATTTTCTCCGCAAGTACTGGGTTTCAAGACCTGTCCTTTTGCCAGCTTGTTGGCCTGATCACAAGCTTCCGAACAAGGTATAGTTTGTGCAGAACTTCCCAGGTTAAGGTACCGTTAGGCCGCGATATACGAAGTTCGTGTCGCGGGCGCTTGCAGGCATGGCTGTTAGACTGACTGCACATAGGGGTACTACTGGCATTGATGCGCTATATCTTGAATTTTCTCCGCAAGTACTGGGTTTCAAGACCTGTCCTTTTGCCAGCTTGTTGGCCTGATCACAAGCTTCCGAACAAGGTATAGTTTGTGCAGAACTTCCCAGGTTAAGGTACCGTTAGGCCGCGATATACGAAGTTCGTGTCGCGGGCGCTTGCAGGCATGGCTGTTAGACTGACTGCACATAGGGGTACTACTGGCATTGATGCGCTATATCTTGAATTTTCTCCGCAAGTACTGGGTTTCAAGACCTGTCCTTTTGCCAGCTTGTTGGCCTGATCACAAGCTTCCGAACAAGGTATAGTTTGTGCAGAACTTCCCAGGTTAAGGTACCGTTAGGCCGCGATATACGAAGTTCGTGTCGCGGGCGCTTGCAGGCATGGCTGTTAGACTGACTGCACATAGGGGTACTACTGGCATTGATGCGCTATATCTTAAATTTTCTCCGCAAGTACTGGGTTTCAAGACCTGTCCTTTTGCCAGCTTGTTGGCCTGATCACAAGCTTCCGAACAAGGTATAGTTTGTGCAGAACTTCCCAGGTTAAGGTACCGTTAGGCCGCGATATACGAAGTTCGTGTCGCGGGCGCTTGCAGGCATGGCTGTTAGACTGACTGCACATAGGGGTACTACTGGCATTGATGCGCTATATCTTAAATTTTCTCCGCAAGTACTGGGTTTCAAGACCTGTCCTTTTGCCAGCTTGTTGGCCTGATCACAAGCTTCCGAACAAGGTATAGTTTGTGCAGAACTTCCCAGGTTAAGGTACCGTTAGGCCGCGATATACGAAGTTCGTGTCGCGGGCGCTTGCAGGCATGGCTGTTAGACTGACTGCACATAGGGGTACTACTGGCATTGATGCGCTATATCTTGAATTTTCTCCGCAAGTACTGGGTTTCAAGACCTGTCCTTTTGCCAGCTTGTTGGCCTGATCACAAGCTTCCGAACAAGGTATAGTTTGTGCAGAACTTCCCAGGTTAAGGTACCGTTAGGCCGCGATATACGAAGTTCGTGTCGCGGGCGCTTGCAGGCATGGCTGTTAGACTGACTGCACATAGGGGTACTACTGGCATTGATGCGCTATATCTTGAATTTTCTCCGCAAGTACTGGGTTTCAAGACCTGTCCTTTTGCCAGCTTGTTGGCCTGATCACAAGCTTCCGAACAAGGTATAGTTTGTGCAGAACTTCCCAGGTTAAGGTACCGTTAGGCCGCGATATACGAAGTTCGTGTCGCGGGCGCTTGCAGGCATGGCTGTTAGACTGACTGCACATAGGGGTACTACTGGCATTGATGCGCTATATCTTGAATTTTCTCCGCAAGTACTGGGTTTCAAGACCTGTCCTTTTGCCAGCTTGTTGGCCTGATCACAAGCTTCCGAACAAGGTATAGTTTGTGCAGAACTTCCCAGGTTAAGGTACCGTTAGGCCGCGATATACGAAGTTCGTGTCGCGGGCGCTTGCAGGCATGGCTGTTAGACTGACTGCACATAGGGGTACTACTGGCATTGATGCGCTATATCTTGAATTTTCTCCGCAAGTACTGGGTTTCAAGACCTGTCCTTTTGCCAGCTTGTTGGCCTGATCACAAGCTTCCGAACAAGGTATAGTTTGTGCAGAACTTCCCAGGTTAAGGTACCGTTAGGCCGCGATATACGAAGTTCGTGTCGCGGGCGCTTGCAGGCATGGCTGTTAGACTGACTGCACATAGGGGTACTACTGGCATTGATGCGCTATATCTTAATTTTCTCCGCAAGTACTGGGTTTCAAGACCTGTCCTTTTGCCAGCTTGTTGGCCTGATCACAAGCTTCCGAACAAGGTATAGTTTGTGCAGAACTTCCCAGGTTAAGGTACCGTTAGGCCGCGATATACGAAGTTCGTGTCGCGGGCGCTTGCAGGCATGGCTGTTAGACTGACTGCACATAGGGGTACTACTGGCATTGATGCGCTATATCTTGAATTTTCTCCGCAAGTACTGGGTTTCAAGACCTGTCCTTTTGCCAGCTTGTTGGCCTGATCACAAGCTTCCGAACAAGGTATAGTTTGTGCAGAACTTCCCAGGTTAAGGTACCGTTAGGCCGCGATATACGAAGTTCGTGTCGCGGGCGCTTGCAGGCATGGCTGTTAGACTGACTGCACATAGGGGTACTACTGGCATTGATGCGCTATATCTTGAATTTTCTCCGCAAGTACTGGGTTTCAAGACCTGTCCTTTTGCCAGCTTGTTGGCCTGATCACAAGCTTCCGAACAAGGTATAGTTTGTGCAGAACTTCCCAGGTTAAGGTACCGTTAGGCCGCGATATACGAAGTTCGTGTCGCGGGCGCTTGCAGGCATGGCTGTTAGACTGACTGCACATAGGGGTACTACTGGCATTGATGCGCTATATCTTAAATTTTCTCCGCAAGTACTGGGTTTCAAGACCTGTCCTTTTGCCAGCTTGTTGGCCTGATCACAAGCTTCCGAACAAGGTATAGTTTGTGCAGAACTTCCCAGGTTAAGGTACCGTTAGGCCGCGATATACGAAGTTCGTGTCGCGGGCGCTTGCAGGCATGGCTGTTAGACTGACTGCACATAGGGGTACTACTGGCATTGATGCGCTATATCTTGAATTTTCTCCGCAAGTACTGGGTTTCAAGACCTGTCCTTTTGCCAGCTTGTTGGCCTGATCACAAGCTTCCGAACAAGGTATAGTTTGTGCAGAACTTCCCAGGTTAAGGTACCGTTAGGCCGCGATATACGAAGTTCGTGTCGCGGGCGCTTGCAGGCATGGCTGTTAGACTGACTGCACATAGGGGTACTACTGGCATTGATGCGCTATATCTTGAATTTTCTCCGCAAGTACTGGGTTTCAAGACCTGTCCTTTTGCCAGCTTGTTGGCCTGATCACAAGCTTCCGAACAAGGTATAGTTTGTGCAGAACTTCCCAGGTTAAGGTACCGTTAGGCCGCGATATACGAAGTTCGTGTCGCGGGCGCTTGCAGGCATGGCTGTTAGACTGACTGCACATAGGGGTACTACTGGCATTGATGCGCTATATCTTAAATTTTCTCCGCAAGTACTGGGTTTCAAGACCTGTCCTTTTGCCAGCTTGTTGGCCTGATCACAAGCTTCCGAACAAGGTATAGTTTGTGCAGAACTTCCCAGGTTAAGGTACCGTTAGGCCGCGATATACGAAGTTCGTGTCGCGGGCGCTTGCAGGCATGGCTGTTAGACTGACTGCACATAGGGGTACTACTGGCATTGATGCGCTATATCTTGAATTTTCTCCGCAAGTACTGGGTTTCAAGACCTGTCCTTTTGCCAGCTTGTTGGCCTGATCACAAGCTTCCGAACAAGGTATAGTTTGTGCAGAACTTCCCAGGTTAAGGTACCGTTAGGCCGCGATATACGAAGTTCGTGTCGCGGGCGCTTGCAGGCATGGCTGTTAGACTGACTGCACATAGGGGTACTACTGGCATTGATGCGCTATATCTTGAATTTTCTCCGCAAGTACTGGGTTTCAAGACCTGTCCTTTTGCCAGCTTGTTGGCCTGATCACAAGCTTCCGAACAAGGTATAGTTTGTGCAGAACTTCCCAGGTTAAGGTACCGTTAGGCCGCGATATACGAAGTTCGTGTCGCGGGCGCTTGCAGGCATGGCTGTTAGACTGACTGCACATAGGGGTACTACTGGCATTGATGCGCTATATCTTGAATTTTCTCCGCAAGTACTGGGTTTCAAGACCTGTCCTTTTGCCAGCTTGTTGGCCTGATCACAAGCTTCCGAACAAGGTATAGTTTGTGCAGAACTTCCCAGGTTAAGGTACCGTTAGGCCGCGATATACGAAGTTCGTGTCGCGGGCGCTTGCAGGCATGGCTGTTAGACTGACTGCACATAGGGGTACTACTGGCATTGATGCGCTATATCTTGAATTTTCTCCGCAAGTACTGGGTTTCAAGACCTGTCCTTTTGCCAGCTTGTTGGCCTGATCACAAGCTTCCGAACAAGGTATAGTTTGTGCAGAACTTCCCAGGTTAAGGTACCGTTAGGCCGCGATATACGAAGTTCGTGTCGCGGGCGCTTGCAGGCATGGCTGTTAGACTGACTGCACATAGGGGTACTACTGGCATTGATGCGCTATATCTTGAATTTTCTCCGCAAGTACTGGGTTTCAAGACCTGTCCTTTTGCCAGCTTGTTGGCCTGATCACAAGCTTCCGAACAAGGTATAGTTTGTGCAGAACTTCCCAGGTTAAGGTACCGTTAGGCCGCGATATACGAAGTTCGTGTCGCGGGCGCTTGCAGGCATGGCTGTTAGACTGACTGCACATAGGGGTACTACTGGCATTGATGCGCTATATCTTAATTTTCTCCGCAAGTACTGGGTTTCAAGACCTGTCCTTTTGCCAGCTTGTTGGCCTGATCACAAGCTTCCGAACAAGGTATAGTTTGTGCAGAACTTCCCAGGTTAAGGTACCGTTAGGCCGCGATATACGAAGTTCGTGTCGCGGGCGCTTGCAGGCATGGCTGTTAGACTGACTGCACATAGGGGTACTACTGGCATTGATGCGCTATATCTTGAATTTTCTCCGCAAGTACTGGGTTTCAAGACCTGTCCTTTTGCCAGCTTGTTGGCCTGATCACAAGCTTCCGAACAAGGTATAGTTTGTGCAGAACTTCCCAGGTTAAGGTACCGTTAGGCCGCGATATACGAAGTTCGTGTCGCGGGCGCTTGCAGGCATGGCTGTTAGACTGACTGCACATAGGGGTACTACTGGCATTGATGCGCTATATCTTGAATTTTCTCCGCAAGTACTGGGTTTCAAGACCTGTCCTTTTGCCAGCTTGTTGGCCTGATCACAAGCTTCCGAACAAGGTATAGTTTGTGCAGAACTTCCCAGGTTAAGGTACCGTTAGGCCGCGATATACGAAGTTCGTGTCGCGGGCGCTTGCAGGCATGGCTGTTAGACTGACTGCACATAGGGGTACTACTGGCATTGATGCGCTATATCTTAAATTTTCTCCGCAAGTACTGGGTTTCAAGACCTGTCCTTTTGCCAGCTTGTTGGCCTGATCACAAGCTTCCGAACAAGGTATAGTTTGTGCAGAACTTCCCAGGTTAAGGTACCGTTAGGCCGCGATATACGAAGTTCGTGTCGCGGGCGCTTGCAGGCATGGCTGTTAGACTGACTGCACATAGGGGTACTACTGGCATTGATGCGCTATATCTTGAATTTTCTCCGCAAGTACTGGGTTTCAAGACCTGTCCTTTTGCCAGCTTGTTGGCCTGATCACAAGCTTCCGAACAAGGTATAGTTTGTGCAGAACTTCCCAGGTTAAGGTACCGTTAGGCCGCGATATACGAAGTTCGTGTCGCGGGCGCTTGCAGGCATGGCTGTTAGACTGACTGCACATAGGGTTCTACTGGCATTGATGCGCTATATCTTGAATTTTCTCCGCAAGTACTGGGTTTCAAGACCTGTCCTTTTGCCAGCTTGTTGGCCTGATCACAAGCTTCCGAACAAGGTATAGTTTGTGCAGAACTTCCCAGGTTAAGGTACCGTTAGGCCGCGATATACGAAGTTCGTGTCGCGGGCGCTTGCAGGCATGGCTGTTAGACTGACTGCACATAGGGGTACTACTGGCATTGATGCGCTATATCTTGAATTTTCTCCGCAAGTACTGGGTTTCAAGACCTGTCCTTTTGCCAGCTTGTTGGCCTGATCACAAGCTTCCGAACAAGGTATAGTTTGTGCAGAACTTCCCAGGTTAAGGTACCGTTAGGCCGCGATATACGAAGTTCGTGTCGCGGGCGCTTGCAGGCATGGCTGTTAGACTGACTGCACATAGGGGTACTACTGGCATTGATGCGCTATATCTTAAATTTTCTCCGCAAGTACTGGGTTTCAAGACCTGTCCTTTTGCCAGCTTGTTGGCCTGATCACAAGCTTCCGAACAAGGTATAGTTTGTGCAGAACTTCCCAGGTTAAGGTACCGTTAGGCCGCGATATACGAAGTTCGTGTCGCGGGCGCTTGCAGGCATGGCTGTTAGACTGACTGCACATAGGGGTACTACTGGCATTGATGCGCTATATCTTGAATTTTCTCCGCAAGTACTGGGTTTCAAGACCTGTCCTTTTGCCAGCTTGTTGGCCTGATCACAAGCTTCCGAACAAGGTATAGTTTGTGCAGAACTTCCCAGGTTAAGGTACCGTTAGGCCGCGATATACGAAGTTCGTGTCGCGGGCGCTTGCAGGCATGGCTGTTAGACTGACTGCACATAGGGGTACTACTGGCATTGATGCGCTATATCTTGAATTTTCTCCGCAAGTACTGGGTTTCAAGACCTGTCCTTTTGCCAGCTTGTTGGCCTGATCACAAGCTTCCGAACAAGGTATAGTTTGTGCAGAACTTCCCAGGTTAAGGTACCGTTAGGCCGCGATATACGAAGTTCGTGTCGCGGGCGCTTGCAGGCATGGCTGTTAGACTGACTGCACATAGGGGTACTACTGGCATTGATGCGCTATATCTTGAATTTTCTCCGCAAGTACTGGGTTTCAAGACCTGTCCTTTTGCCAGCTTGTTGGCCTGATCACAAGCTTCCGAACAAGGTATAGTTTGTGCAGAACTTCCCAGGTTAAGGTACCGTTAGGCCGCGATATACGAAGTTCGTGTCGCGGGCGCTTGCAGGCATGGCTGTTAGACTGACTGCACATAGGGGTACTACTGGCATTGATGCGCTATATCTTGAATTTTCTCCGCAAGTACTGGGTTTCAAGACCTGTCCTTTTGCCAGCTTGTTGGCCTGATCACAAGCTTCCGAACAAGGTATAGTTTGTGCAGAACTTCCCAGGTTAAGGTACCGTTAGGCCGCGATATACGAAGTTCGTGTCGCGGGCGCTTGCAGGCATGGCTGTTAGACTGACTGCACATAGGGGTACTACTGGCATTGATGCGCTATATCTTGAATTTTCTCCGCAAGTACTGGGTTTCAAGACCTGTCCTTTTGCCAGCTTGTTGGCCTGATCACAAGCTTCCGAACAAGGTATAGTTTGTGCAGAACTTCCCAGGTTAAGGTACCGTTAGGCCGCGATATACGAAGTTCGTGTCGCGGGCGCTTGCAGGCATGGCTGTTAGACTGACTGCACATAGGGGTACTACTGGCATTGATGCGCTATATCTTAAATTTTCTCCGCAAGTACTGGGTTTCAAGACCTGTCCTTTTGCCAGCTTGTTGGCCTGATCACAAGCTTCCGAACAAGGTATAGTTTGTGCAGAACTTCCCAGGTTAAGGTACCGTTAGGCCGCGATATACGAAGTTCGTGTCGCGGGCGCTTGCAGGCATGGCTGTTAGACTGACTGCACATAGGGGTACTACTGGCATTGATGCGCTATATCTTAAATTTTCTCCGCAAGTACTGGGTTTCAAGACCTGTCCTTTTGCCAGCTTGTTGGCCTGATCACAAGCTTCCGAACAAGGTATAGTTTGTGCAGAACTTCCCAGGTTAAGGTACCGTTAGGCCGCGATATACGAAGTTCGTGTCGCGGGCGCTTGCAGGCATGGCTGTTAGACTGACTGCACATAGGGGTACTACTGGCATTGATGCGCTATATCTTGAATTTTCTCCGCAAGTACTGGGTTTCAAGACCTGTCCTTTTGCCAGCTTGTTGGCCTGATCACAAGCTTCCGAACAAGGTATAGTTTGTGCAGAACTTCCCAGGTTAAGGTACCGTTAGGCCGCGATATACGAAGTTCGTGTCGCGGGCGCTTGCAGGCATGGCTGTTAGACTGACTGCACATAGGGGTACTACTGGCATTGATGCGCTATATCTTGAATTTTCTCCGCAAGTACTGGGTTTCAAGACCTGTCCTTTTGCCAGCTTGTTGGCCTGATCACAAGCTTCCGAACAAGGTATAGTTTGTGCAGAACTTCCCAGGTTAAGGTACCGTTAGGCCGCGATATACGAAGTTCGTGTCGCGGGCGCTTGCAGGCATGGCTGTTAGACTGACTGCACATAGGGGTACTACTGGCATTGATGCGCTATATCTTGAATTTTCTCCGCAAGTACTGGGTTTCAAGACCTGTCCTTTTGCCAGCTTGTTGGCCTGATCACAAGCTTCCGAACAAGGTATAGTTTGTGCAGAACTTCCCAGGTTAAGGTACCGTTAGGCCGCGATATACGAAGTTCGTGTCGCGGGCGCTTGCAGGCATGGCTGTTAGACTGACTGCACATAGGGGTACTACTGGCATTGATGCGCTATATCTTGAATTTTCTCCGCAAGTACTGGGTTTCAAGACCTGTCCTTTTGCCAGCTTGTTGGCCTGATCACAAGCTTCCGAACAAGGTATAGTTTGTGCAGAACTTCCCAGGTTAAGGTACCGTTAGGCCGCGATATACGAAGTTCGTGTCGCGGGCGCTTGCAGGCATGGCTGTTAGACTGACTGCACATAGGGGTACTACTGGCATTGATGCGCTATATCTTGAATTTTCTCCGCAAGTACTGGGTTTCAAGACCTGTCCTTTTGCCAGCTTGTTGGCCTGATCACAAGCTTCCGAACAAGGTATAGTTTGTGCAGAACTTCCCAGGTTAAGGTACCGTTAGGCCGCGATATACGAAGTTCGTGTCGCGGGCGCTTGCAGGCATGGCTGTTAGACTGACTGCACATAGGGGTACTACTGGCATTGATGCGCTATATCTTGAATTTTCTCCGCAAGTACTGGGTTTCAAGACCTGTCCTTTTGCCAGCTTGTTGGCCTGATCACAAGCTTCCGAACAAGGTATAGTTTGTGCAGAACTTCCCAGGTTAAGGTACCGTTAGGCCGCGATATACGAAGTTCGTGTCGCGGGCGCTTGCAGGCATGGCTGTTAGACTGACTGCACATAGGGGTACTACTGGCATTGATGCGCTATATCTTAAATTTTCTCCGCAAGTACTGGGTTTCAAGACCTGTCCTTTTGCCAGCTTGTTGGCCTGATCACAAGCTTCCGAACAAGGTATAGTTTGTGCAGAACTTCCCAGGTTAAGGTACCGTTAGGCCGCGATATACGAAGTTCGTGTCGCGGGCGCTTGCAGGCATGGCTGTTAGACTGACTGCACATAGGGGTACTACTGGCATTGATGCGCTATATCTTGAATTTTCTCCGCAAGTACTGGGTTTCAAGACCTGTCCTTTTGCCAGCTTGTTGGCCTGATCACAAGCTTCCGAACAAGGTATAGTTTGTGCAGAACTTCCCAGGTTAAGGTACCGTTAGGCCGCGATATACGAAGTTCGTGTCGCGGGCGCTTGCAGGCATGGCTGTTAGACTGACTGCACATAGGGGTACTACTGGCATTGATGCGCTATATCTTAAATTTTCTCCGCAAGTACTGGGTTTCAAGACCTGTCCTTTTGCCAGCTTGTTGGCCTGATCACAAGCTTCCGAACAAGGTATAGTTTGTGCAGAACTTCCCAGGTTAAGGTACCGTTAGGCCGCGATATACGAAGTTCGTGTCGCGGGCGCTTGCAGGCATGGCTGTTAGACTGACTGCACATAGGGGTACTACTGGCATTGATGCGCTATATCTTGAATTTTCTCCGCAAGTACTGGGTTTCAAGACCTGTCCTTTTGCCAGCTTGTTGGCCTGATCACAAGCTTCCGAACAAGGTATAGTTTGTGCAGAACTTCCCAGGTTAAGGTACCGTTAGGCCGCGATATACGAAGTTCGTGTCGCGGGCGCTTGCAGGCATGGCTGTTAGACTGACTGCACATAGGGGTACTACTGGCATTGATGCGCTATATCTTGAATTTTCTCCGCAAGTACTGGGTTTCAAGACCTGTCCTTTTGCCAGCTTGTTGGCCTGATCACAAGCTTCCGAACAAGGTATAGTTTGTGCAGAACTTCCCAGGTTAAGGTACCGTTAGGCCGCGATATACGAAGTTCGTGTCGCGGGCGCTTGCAGGCATGGCTGTTAGACTGACTGCACATAGGGGTACTACTGGCATTGATGCGCTATATCTTGAAATTTTCTCCGCAAGTACTGGGTTTCAAGACCTGTCCTTTTGCCAGCTTGTTGGCCTGATCACAAGCTTCCGAACAAGGTATAGTTTGTGCAGAACTTCCCAGGTTAAGGTACCGTTAGGCCGCGATATACGAAGTTCGTGTCGCGGGCGCTTGCAGGCATGGCTGTTAGACTGACTGCACATAGGGGTACTACTGGCATTGATGCGCTATATCTTAAATTTTCTCCGCAAGTACTGGTTTCAAGACCTGTCCTTTTGCCAGCTTGTTGGCCTGATCACAAGCTTCCGAACAAGGTATAGTTTGTGCAGAACTTCCCAGGTTAAGGTACCGTTAGGCCGCGATATACGAAGTTCGTGTCGCGGGCGCTTGCAGGCATGGCTGTTAGACTGACTGCACATAGGGGTACTACTGGCATTGATGCGCTATATCTTAATTTTCTCCGCAAGTACTGGGTTTCAAGACCTGTCCTTTTGCCAGCTTGTTGGCCTGATCACAAGCTTCCGAACAAGGTATAGTTTGTGCAGAACTTCCCAGGTTAAGGTACCGTTAGGCCGCGATATACGAAGTTCGTGTCGCGGGCGCTTGCAGGCATGGCTGTTAGACTGACTGCACATAGGGGTACTACTGGCATTGATGCGCTATATCTTAATTTTCTCCGCAAGTACTGGGTTTCAAGACCTGTCCTTTTGCCAGCTTGTTGGCCTGATCACAAGCTTCCGAACAAGGTATAGTTTGTGCAGAACTTCCCAGGTTAAGGTACCGTTAGGCCGCGATATACGAAGTTCGTGTCGCGGGCGCTTGCAGGCATGGCTGTTAGACTGACTGCACATAGGGGTACTACTGGCATTGATGCGCTATATCTTGAATTTTCTCCGCAAGTACTGGGTTTCAAGACCTGTCCTTTTGCCAGCTTGTTGGCCTGATCACAAGCTTCCGAACAAGGTATAGTTTGTGCAGAACTTCCCAGGTTAAGGTACCGTTAGGCCGCGATATACGAAGTTCGTGTCGCGGGCGCTTGCAGGCATGGCTGTTAGACTGACTGCACATAGGGGTACTACTGGCATTGATGCGCTATATCTTAAATTTTCTCCGCAAGTACTGGGTTTCAAGACCTGTCCTTTTGCCAGCTTGTTGGCCTGATCACAAGCTTCCGAACAAGGTATAGTTTGTGCAGAACTTCCCAGGTTAAGGTACCGTTAGGCCGCGATATACGAAGTTCGTGTCGCGGGCGCTTGCAGGCATGGCTGTTAGACTGACTGCACATAGGGGTACTACTGGCATTGATGCGCTATATCTTGAATTTTCTCCGCAAGTACTGGGTTTCAAGACCTGTCCTTTTGCCAGCTTGTTGGCCTGATCACAAGCTTCCGAACAAGGTATAGTTTGTGCAGAACTTCCCAGGTTAAGGTACCGTTAGGCCGCGATATACGAAGTTCGTGTCGCGGGCGCTTGCAGGCATGGCTGTTAGACTGACTGCACATAGGGGTACTACTGGCATTGATGCGCTATATCTTAAATTTTCTCCGCAAGTACTGGGTTTCAAGACCTGTCCTTTTGCCAGCTTGTTGGCCTGATCACAAGCTTCCGAACAAGGTATAGTTTGTGCAGAACTTCCCAGGTTAAGGTACCGTTAGGCCGCGATATACGAAGTTCGTGTCGCGGGCGCTTGCAGGCATGGCTGTTAGACTGACTGCACATAGGGGTACTACTGGCATTGATGCGCTATATCTTGAATTTTCTCCGCAAGTACTGGGTTTCAAGACCTGTCCTTTTGCCAGCTTGTTGGCCTGATCACAAGCTTCCGAACAAGGTATAGTTTGTGCAGAACTTCCCAGGTTAAGGTACCGTTAGGCCGCGATATACGAAGTTCGTGTCGCGGGCGCTTGCAGGCATGGCTGTTAGACTGACTGCACATAGGGGTACTACTGGCATTGATGCGCTATATCTTGAATTTTCTCCGCAAGTACTGGGTTTCAAGACCTGTCCTTTTGCCAGCTTGTTGGCCTGATCACAAGCTTCCGAACAAGGTATAGTTTGTGCAGAACTTCCCAGGTTAAGGTACCGTTAGGCCGCGATATACGAAGTTCGTGTCGCGGGCGCTTGCAGGCATGGCTGTTAGACTGACTGCACATAGGGGTACTACTGGCATTGATGCGCTATATCTTAATTTTCTCCGCAAGTACTGGGTTTCAAGACCTGTCCTTTTGCCAGCTTGTTGGCCTGATCACAAGCTTCCGAACAAGGTATAGTTTGTGCAGAACTTCCCAGGTTAAGGTACCGTTAGGCCGCGATATACGAAGTTCGTGTCGCGGGCGCTTGCAGGCATGGCTGTTAGACTGACTGCACATAGGGGTACTACTGGCATTGATGCGCTATATCTTGAATTTTCTCCGCAAGTACTGGGTTTCAAGACCTGTCCTTTTGCCAGCTTGTTGGCCTGATCACAAGCTTCCGAACAAGGTATAGTTTGTGCAGAACTTCCCAGGTTAAGGTACCGTTAGGCCGCGATATACGAAGTTCGTGTCGCGGGCGCTTGCAGGCATGGCTGTTAGACTGACTGCACATAGGGGTACTACTGGCATTGATGCGCTATATCTTGAATTTTCTCCGCAAGTACTGGGTTTCAAGACCTGTCCTTTTGCCAGCTTGTTGGCCTGATCACAAGCTTCCGAACAAGGTATAGTTTGTGCAGAACTTCCCAGGTTAAGGTACCGTTAGGCCGCGATATACGAAGTTCGTGTCGCGGGCGCTTGCAGGCATGGCTGTTAGACTGACTGCACATAGGGGTTCTACTGGCATTGATGCGCTATATCTTAATTTTCTCCGCAAGTACTGGGTTTCAAGACCTGTCCTTTTGCCAGCTTGTTGGCCTGATCACAAGCTTCCGAACAAGGTATAGTTTGTGCAGAACTTCCCAGGTTAAGGTACCGTTAGGCCGCGATATACGAAGTTCGTGTCGCGGGCGCTTGCAGGCATGGCTGTTAGACTGACTGCACATAGGGGTACTACTGGCATTGATGCGCTATATCTTAATTTTCTCCGCAAGTACTGGGTTTCAAGACCTGTCCTTTTGCCAGCTTGTTGGCCTGATCACAAGCTTCCGAACAAGGTATAGTTTGTGCAGAACTTCCCAGGTTAAGGTACCGTTAGGCCGCGATATACGAAGTTCGTGTCGCGGGCGCTTGCAGGCATGGCTGTTAGACTGACTGCACATAGGGGTACTACTGGCATTGATGCGCTATATCTTGAATTTTCTCCGCAAGTACTGGGTTTCAAGACCTGTCCTTTTGCCAGCTTGTTGGCCTGATCACAAGCTTCCGAACAAGGTATAGTTTGTGCAGAACTTCCCAGGTTAAGGTACCGTTAGGCCGCGATATACGAAGTTCGTGTCGCGGGCGCTTGCAGGCATGGCTGTTAGACTGACTGCACATAGGGGTACTACTGGCATTGATGCGCTATATCTTAAATTTTCTCCGCAAGTACTGGGTTTCAAGACCTGTCCTTTTGCCAGCTTGTTGGCCTGATCACAAGCTTCCGAACAAGGTATAGTTTGTGCAGAACTTCCCAGGTTAAGGTACCGTTAGGCCGCGATATACGAAGTTCGTGTCGCGGGCGCTTGCAGGCATGGCTGTTAGACTGACTGCACATAGGGGTACTACTGGCATTGATGCGCTATATCTTGAATTTTCTCCGCAAGTACTGGGTTTCAAGACCTGTCCTTTTGCCAGCTTGTTGGCCTGATCACAAGCTTCCGAACAAGGTATAGTTTGTGCAGAACTTCCCAGGTTAAGGTACCGTTAGGCCGCGATATACGAAGTTCGTGTCGCGGGCGCTTGCAGGCATGGCTGTTAGACTGACTGCACATAGGGGTACTACTGGCATTGATGCGCTATATCTTAAATTTTCTCCGCAAGTACTGGGTTTCAAGACCTGTCCTTTTGCCAGCTTGTTGGCCTGATCACAAGCTTCCGAACAAGGTATAGTTTGTGCAGAACTTCCCAGGTTAAGGTACCGTTAGGCCGCGATATACGAAGTTCGTGTCGCGGGCGCTTGCAGGCATGGCTGTTAGACTGACTGCACATAGGGGTACTACTGGCATTGATGCGCTATATCTTGAATTTTCTCCGCAAGTACTGGGTTTCAAGACCTGTCCTTTTGCCAGCTTGTTGGCCTGATCACAAGCTTCCGAACAAGGTATAGTTTGTGCAGAACTTCCCAGGTTAAGGTACCGTTAGGCCGCGATATACGAAGTTCGTGTCGCGGGCGCTTGCAGGCATGGCTGTTAGACTGACTGCACATAGGGGTACTACTGGCATTGATGCGCTATATCTTAAATTTTCTCCGCAAGTACTGGGTTTCAAGACCTGTCCTTTTGCCAGCTTGTTGGCCTGATCACAAGCTTCCGAACAAGGTATAGTTTGTGCAGAACTTCCCAGGTTAAGGTACCGTTAGGCCGCGATATACGAAGTTCGTGTCGCGGGCGCTTGCAGGCATGGCTGTTAGACTGACTGCACATAGGGGTACTACTGGCATTGATGCGCTATATCTTAATTTTCTCCGCAAGTACTGGGTTTCAAGACCTGTCCTTTTGCCAG
This sequence comes from Patiria miniata, assembly GCF_015706575.1. Lineage (NCBI taxonomy): Eukaryota > Metazoa > Echinodermata > Asteroidea > Valvatida > Asterinidae > Patiria > Patiria miniata. The sequence goes on from NW_024037051.1 coordinate 538,034, forward strand.
CTTGTTGGCCTGATCACAAGCTTCCGAACAAGGTATAGTTTGTGCAGAACTTCCCAGGTTAAGGTACCGTTAGGCCGCGATATACGAAGTTCGTGTCGCGGGCGCTTGCAGGCATGGCTGTTAGACTGACTGCACATAGGGGTACTACTGGCATTGATGCGCTATATCTTAAATTTTCTCCGCAAGTACTGGGTTTCAAGACCTGTCCTTTTGCCAGCTTGTTGGCCTGATCACAAGCTTCCGAACAAGGTATAGTTTGTGCAGAACTTCCCAGGTTAAGGTACCGTTAGGCCGCGATATACGAAGTTCGTGTCGCGGGCGCTTGCAGGCATGGCTGTTAGACTGACTGCACATAGGGGTACTACTGGCATTGATGCGCTATATCTTAAATTTTCTCCGCAAGTACTGGGTTTCAAGACCTGTCCTTTTGCCAGCTTGTTGGCCTGATCACAAGCTTCCGAACAAGGTATAGTTTGTGCAGAACTTCCCAGGTTAAGGTACCGTTAGGCCGCGATATACGAAGTTCGTGTCGCGGGCGCTTGCAGGCATGGCTGTTAGACTGACTGCACATAGGGGTACTACTGGCATTGATGCGCTATATCTTGAATTTTCTCCGCAAGTACTGGGTTTCAAGACCTGTCCTTTTGCCAGCTTGTTGGCCTGATCACAAGCTTCCGAACAAGGTATAGTTTGTGCAGAACTTCCCAGGTTAAGGTACCGTTAGGCCGCGATATACGAAGTTCGTGTCGCGGGCGCTTGCAGGCATGGCTGTTAGACTGACTGCACATAGGGGTACTACTGGCATTGATGCGCTATATCTTAAATTTTCTCCGCAAGTACTGGGTTTCAAGACCTGTCCTTTTGCCAGCTTGTTGGCCTGATCACAAGCTTCCGAACAAGGTATAGTTTGTGCAGAACTTCCCAGGTTAAGGTACCGTTAGGCCGCGATATACGAAGTTCGTGTCGCGGGCGCTTGCAGGCATGGCTGTTAGACTGACTGCACATAGGGGTACTACTGGCATTGATGCGCTATATCTTAAATTTTCTCCGCAAGTACTGGGTTTCAAGACCTGTCCTTTTGCCAGCTTGTTGGCCTGATCACAAGCTTCCGAACAAGGTATAGTTTGTGCAGAACTTCCCAGGTTAAGGTACCGTTAGGCCGCGATATACGAAGTTCGTGTCGCGGGCGCTTGCAGGCATGGCTGTTAGACTGACTGCACATAGGGGTACTACTGGCATTGATGCGCTATATCTTGAATTTTCTCCGCAAGTACTGGGTTTCAAGACCTGTCCTTTTGCCAGCTTGTTGGCCTGATCACAAGCTTCCGAACAAGGTATAGTTTGTGCAGAACTTCCCAGGTTAAGGTACCGTTAGGCCGCGATATACGAAGTTCGTGTCGCGGGCGCTTGCAGGCATGGCTGTTAGACTGACTGCACATAGGGGTACTACTGGCATTGATGCGCTATATCTTGAATTTTCTCCGCAAGTACTGGGTTTCAAGACCTGTCCTTTTGCCAGCTTGTTGGCCTGATCACAAGCTTCCGAACAAGGTATAGTTTGTGCAGAACTTCCCAGGTTAAGGTACCGTTAGGCCGCGATATACGAAGTTCGTGTCGCGGGCGCTTGCAGGCATGGCTGTTAGACTGACTGCACATAGGGTTACTACTGGCATTGATGCGCTATATCTTGAATTTTCTCCGCAAGTACTGGTTTCAAGACCTGTCCTTTTGCCAGCTTGTTGGCCTGATCACAAGCTTCCGAACAAGGTATAGTTTGTGCAGAACTTCCCAGGTTAAGGTACCGTTAGGCCGCGATATACGAAGTTCGTGTCGCGGGCGCTTGCAGGCATGGCTGTTAGACTGACTGCACATAGGGGTACTACTGGCATTGATGCGCTATATCTTGAATTTTCTCCGCAAGTACTGGGTTTCAAGACCTGTCCTTTTGCCAGCTTGTTGGCCTGATCACAAGCTTCCGAACAAGGTATAGTTTGTGCAGAACTTCCCAGGTTAAGGTACCGTTAGGCCGCGATATACGAAGTTCGTGTCGCGGGCGCTTGCAGGCATGGCTGTTAGACTGACTGCACATAGGGGTACTACTGGCATTGATGCGCTATATCTTAATTTTCTCCGCAAGTACTGGGTTTCAAGACCTGTCCTTTTGCCAGCTTGTTGGCCTGATCACAAGCTTCCGAACAAGGTATAGTTTGTGCAGAACTTCCCAGGTTAAGGTACCGTTAGGCCGCGATATACGAAGTTCGTGTCGCGGGCGCTTGCAGGCATGGCTGTTAGACTGACTGCACATAGGGGTACTACTGGCATTGATGCGCTATATCTTGAATTTTCTCCGCAAGTACTGGGTTTCAAGACCTGTCCTTTTGCCAGCTTGTTGGCCTGATCACAAGCTTCCGAACAAGGTATAGTTTGTGCAGAACTTCCCAGGTTAAGGTACCGTTAGGCCGCGATATACGAAGTTCGTGTCGCGGGCGCTTGCAGGCATGGCTGTTAGACTGACTGCACATAGGGGTACTACTGGCATTGATGCGCTATATCTTAAATTTTCTCCGCAAGTACTGGTTTCAAGACCTGTCCTTTTGCCAGCTTGTTGGCCTGATCACAAGCTTCCGAACAAGGTATAGTTTGTGCAGAACTTCCCAGGTTAAGGTACCGTTAGGCCGCGATATACGAAGTTCGTGTCGCGGGCGCTTGCAGGCATGGCTGTTAGACTGACTGCACATAGGGGTACTACTGGCATTGATGCGCTATATCTTGAATTTTCTCCGCAAGTACTGGGTTTCAAGACCTGTCCTTTTGCCAGCTTGTTGGCCTGATCACAAGCTTCCGAACAAGGTATAGTTTGTGCAGAACTTCCCAGGTTAAGGTACCGTTAGGCCGCGATATACGAAGTTCGTGTCGCGGGCGCTTGCAGGCATGGCTGTTAGACTGACTGCACATAGGGGTACTACTGGCATTGATGCGCTATATCTTGAATTTTCTCCGCAAGTACTGGTTTCAAGACCTGTCCTTTTGCCAGCTTGTTGGCCTGATCACAAGCTTCCGAACAAGGTATAGTTTGTGCAGAACTTCCCAGGTTAAGGTACCGTTAGGCCGCGATATACGAAGTTCGTGTCGCGGGCGCTTGCAGGCATGGCTGTTAGACTGACTGCACATAGGGGTACTACTGGCATTGATGCGCTATATCTTAATTTTCTCCGCAAGTACTGGTTTCAAGACCTGTCCTTTTGCCAGCTTGTTGGCCTGATCACAAGCTTCCGAACAAGGTATAGTTTGTGCAGAACTTCCCAGGTTAAGGTACCGTTAGGCCGCGATATACGAAGTTCGTGTCGCGGGCGCTTGCAGGCATGGCTGTTAGACTGACTGCACATAGGGGTACTACTGGCATTGATGCGCTATATCTTGAATTTTCTCCGCAAGTACTGGGTTTCAAGACCTGTCCTTTTGCCAGCTTGTTGGCCTGATCACAAGCTTCCGAACAAGGTATAGTTTGTGCAGAACTTCCCAGGTTAAGGTACCGTTAGGCCGCGATATACGAAGTTCGTGTCGCGGGCGCTTGCAGGCATGGCTGTTAGACTGACTGCACATAGGGGTACTACTGGCATTGATGCGCTATATCTTAAATTTTCTCCGCAAGTACTGGGTTTCAAGACCTGTCCTTTTGCCAGCTTGTTGGCCTGATCACAAGCTTCCGAACAAGGTATAGTTTGTGCAGAACTTCCCAGGTTAAGGTACCGTTAGGCCGCGATATACGAAGTTCGTGTCGCGGGCGCTTGCAGGCATGGCTGTTAGACTGACTGCACATAGGGGTACTACTGGCATTGATGCGCTATATCTTAATTTTCTCCGCAAGTACTGGGTTTCAAGACCTGTCCTTTTGCCAGCTTGTTGGCCTGATCACAAGCTTCCGAACAAGGTATAGTTTGTGCAGAACTTCCCAGGTTAAGGTACCGTTAGGCCGCGATATACGAAGTTCGTGTCGCGGGCGCTTGCAGGCATGGCTGTTAGACTGACTGCACATAGGGGTACTACTGGCATTGATGCGCTATATCTTAAATTTTCTCCGCAAGTACTGGGTTTCAAGACCTGTCCTTTTGCCAGCTTGTTGGCCTGATCACAAGCTTCCGAACAAGGTATAGTTTGTGCAGAACTTCCCAGGTTAAGGTACCGTTAGGCCGCGATATACGAAGTTCGTGTCGCGGGCGCTTGCAGGCATGGCTGTTAGACTGACTGCACATAGGGGTCTATACTGGCATTGATGCGCTATATCTTGAATTTTCTCCGCAAGTACTGGTTTCAAGACCTGTCCTTTTGCCAGCTTGTTGGCCTGATCACAAGCTTCCGAACAAGGTATAGTTTGTGCAGAACTTCCCAGGTTAAGGTACCGTTAGCCGCGATATACGAAGTTCGTGTCGCGGGCGCTTGCAGGCATGGCTGTTAGACTGACTGCACATAGGGGTCTACTGGCATTGATGCGCTATATCTTAAATTTTCTCCGCAAGTACTGGTTTCAAGACCTGTCCTTTTGCCAGCTTGTTGGCCTGATCACAAGCTTCCGAACAAGGTATAGTTTTTTTGTGCAGAACTTCCCAGGTTAAGGTACCGTTAGGCCGCGATATACGAAGTTCGTGTCGCGGGCGCTTGCAGGCATGGCTGTTAGACTGACTGCACATAGGGGTACTACTGGCATTGATGCGCTATATCTTGAATTTTCTCCGCAAGTACTGGGTTCAAGACCTGTCCTTTTGCCAGCTTGTTGGCCTGATCACAAGCTTCCGAACAAGGTATAGTTTGTGCAGAACTTCCCAGGTTAAGGTACCGTTAGGCCGCGATATACGAAGTTCGTGTCGCGGGCGCTTGCAGGCATGGCTGTTAGACTGACTGCACATAGGGGTACTACTGGCATTGATGCGCTATATCTTGAATTTTCTCCGCAAGTACTGGGTTTCAAGACCTGTCCTTTTGCCAGCTTGTTGGCCTGATCACAAGCTTCCGAACAAGGTATAGTTTGTGCAGAACTTCCCAGGTTAAGGTACCGTTAGGCCGCGATATACGAAGTTCGTGTCGCGGGCGCTTGCAGGCATGGCTGTTAGACTGACTGCACATAGGGGTACTACTGGCATTGATGCGCTATATCTTAAATTTTCTCCGCAAGTACTGGTTTTCAAGACCTGTCCTTTTGCCAGCTTGTTGGCCTGATCACAAGCTTCCGAACAAGGTATAGTTTGTGCAGAACTTCCCAGGTTAAGGTACCGTTAGGCCGCGATATACGAAGTTCGTGTCGCGGGCGCTTGCAGGCATGGCTGTTAGACTGACTGCACATAGGGGTACTACTGGCATTGATGCGCTATATCTTGAATTTTCTCCGCAAGTACTGGGTTTCAAGACCTGTCCTTTTGCCAGCTTGTTGGCCTGATCACAAGCTTCCGAACAAGGTATAGTTTGTGCAGAACTTCCCAGGTTAAGGTACCGTTAGGCCGCGATATACGAAGTTCGTGTCGCGGGCGCTTGCAGGCATGGCTGTTAGACTGACTGCACATAGGGGTACTACTGGCATTGATGCGCTATATCTTAATTTTCTCCGCAAGTACTGGGTTTCAAGACCTGTCCTTTTGCCAGCTTGTTGGCCTGATCACAAGCTTCCGAACAAGGTATAGTTTGTGCAGAACTTCCCAGGTTAAGGTT